>NC_138774.1:267011801-267024301 GCF_965119305.1 Pelophylax lessonae | reverse complement strand
TGCGCAGTTTGTGCCACGCTGTACCTAAATTAAAATTGATGTCTTTTTTTTCCCCCACAAATAGAGCTTTCTTTTGGTGGTATTTGATCACTTCTGCGATGTTTTTTTTTTTTTTTTTTTTGCTGTAAACAAAAAAAGAGCGACAAGTCTGAGAAAAAAAAAGAACTCAGGCTCGGTTCACATTTATGCGATGCGGGAAGGCTGCGAATTTGCAGCCTGTTCCCGCATCGCACACGCACCCCCGGCAGTTCACACTGCCATATTCGATACGCTGGGGGTGTCAATGTAATCTTAACGACACCCCCAGTTTGATCGCATATCGCAGTGCAATCGTGCAGTTCGCACAAGTGTGAACCGCTATGCGATCCGATCCTGATGCGGCTGCAAAAATGCCTCCTGTGCGTCTTTGCTCCGGGTGCGATGCGAATTTAGCCATACAAACTGTATGGCTAAACTCGCACCGCACAGCTGATCGCATGTAATGTCGGAGCAGTGCGCTCCGACATTACATGCGAACCCGGCACTTTTTTTTTTTTTTTCATTTTGGATAGAGTAAGGCAGGGTTTTAACCCAGGCCAGATTTTTATTGGACGTCTCCCATTGCGGAGATTTCACTTCCTGTCTCATAGCGCAACAGGAAGTAGGGAAATCCCTGCAAATTAGGGGAATTCCTTGGGTACCCCCAGGTCACCAGAACTAGTGTCCCCATTGGAAGATTTCCCTTCTATTACTTTTTTGGGGGTCAACCCAGAATTTGGGATTTTTAATTTTTTTTTTTTTTTCACTTTTGAATGATAATGGTAAACAGCACTAATAGAGCAGATAGTCACAGACAGAAATAAAAATTGACAGGGGGTCTAATCCCTCTCCACTTTATCAAAAAAAAAAAAAAAAATATAATATATATATATATATATATATATATATATATATATATATATATATATATATATATATATATATATATATATATATATATATAATTTTTTTTTGCCTTTGTTATACTTTAACCGCTTGCTGCCCAGCATTCATGTATATACAGCCTGGGCAGCAAGTGGTTATACCAGAATAATGGCTGAAGCTGCCTGATCACTTTTACAGCGCTCAAAGGCGACCCCCAACCATCGCTGCCCACAGCTGTTCCCGGGCTTTCCCTTTCCCACAGGGTGCCTGGTACCGCTGTCAGCAGTCGTGTCGGCCGCCCACAGAGGAAATGGAGGAACATCTGTTCCCTGATCTCCTCTGTGACAAATAAAGCCATAAGGATTTGGGCACTTTTTGTTTCAGTGCTGTCGTTCCCGGGTTGGTACAGCCAGGGAAGCATCTGATCAAACACGAGCTGCATTTGATCAGATGCTTTTGAAGGGTATCAGGAATCTTGTAGACCCCTGATGTCTCAATAAAGAGTACTTGTCACTATACAAAGTAGCTTGTTCACCCTTTGTGATGGCAGTAAAGTAGGGCTCGACAAACCCCCTGGCACCCGGTCGTCATGGCGACCAGAAGTTTCCTGCTGGCATGGGGGGGTGCCACCCAAATTCTCCCCATACTCCACATGTGCCTCCCTGCAGATGGGCTCCACTTGCCCATCTGCAGGCCCAGGCACAGCATAGAGTAGTGATGGCAAACCTTGGCACCCCAGATGTTTCGGAACTATATTTCCCATGATGGCCAACTACACTGCAGAGTGCAGGAGCATCATGGGAAATGTAGTTCCAAAACATCCGGGGTGCCAAGGTTCACCATTACTGGCATAGAGGGTGCTGCCGGGTAGAGGGGAGGGAGGAGACTGGACATGCGTCCACTTTTCCTCCACTTCTAGTTGTTGACCCGAAAGTGACGTCTCCGTTCAGTTTCCCCAGCCGAAAAAGAATGTAATACAATGCACATCGCAATGAATTACATTCACTGGCGCACAGGGGAGGCATGCAGGGAGCTTTCTTTTGGTGGTATTTGATCAACTCCTGCGGTTTTCATTTTTTGTGCTTTTTAAACAAAAAAAAATAGACAATTCAGAAAAAAATATATATATATTTTTTTTAACTCTGCTATAAAACATTCAAAACATTCTAAAAAATGTAAAATCTAATTTTTTCATCAGTATGTATTCTGCTACATATTTTTGGTTAAAAAAAAAAAGTGTATATTGATTGGTTTGCGCAAAAGTTATTGCGTCTACAAACTAGGGGAAAGATTTGTCATTTTTATTTATTTTTATATTTATACTAGTAATGGTCGGCAATTAGCTATTTTTAGCGGGACTGCAACATTGCGGCGGACAGATCGGACCCCTAACTGATGCTTTTGGGGGCACCAGTGACATTACTACAGTAATCAGGGCTGTTACTGTACTAATTACACTGGCAGGGAAGGGGTTAACACCAGGGGCGATCAAGGGGTTAAATGTGTGCCTAGGGGGTGCTTTCTAAATGTGTAAGGGATTTACTCACTCGAACACAGAGACCTGTGTTCCAAAATAGGAGGAATACAGGAGCCCTGTGTTCTTCACTGAAAGAACAGCGGTCTGCCGTGTTGTCTCCATGGGGAGCGATTGCGGGTGCCCGGCGGACATCGCATCTGCCGTACCTGCTGATTGGCTCCCCCTCTAGCCAATCGGCGCGTGCACGCGCCCCCACTGTCTGCTACACGGAGCAACGTACAGGTACATTTTCATGTAACAGAGCCAGCCTGCCACAGTAAAAATACGGAGGTTGGTCGGCAAGTGGTTAGTGAACCTGTCATAAAAAAAAAAATCATCAATTCTGATGGGAAAAAAGAAAGTTAAACATTTTTTTAATTGTAAAAAATGGTTTGCTTTCAGAAAATCTATAAAGTTTGGGAGTTTTATGTAATCTTCAGGCCTAAAATGATTTTTTTTAAACGTGTGCAAAAACAGCTTTGGCTGTGATAGGGTTAAAGCAGGGGTGGGGAACTTTTTTTCTGCCAAGGGCTATTTAGATATTTATAACATAATTCGGGGGCCATACAAAATTATCAACTTAAAAATGAACCTGTTATATTTGGTCAAACATTTAATTAACTCACCCCTAATGTGATGGCTGCAACTGCTTCTCTTTGGTGAGGTGTGTGATGTTAGCTGGTATTGATGATGATGTTGCTACTCGCAACTGGTTTTCCAGGTTTGTGTCGGTCAGTCTGGAGCGCAGTCGACTCTTTGTGGGGGTAAGTTTTGAAAGGTACTGCCAGCGGGTACTGTGCTGTGGGTACTGCTTGCTGGTACTGCTGGCCCAGGCTGGTACTGCTGGCCCAGGCTGGTACTGCTGGCCCAGGCTGGTACTGCTGGCCCAGGCTGGTACTGCTGGCTGGTATTATGCTGTGCTGTGGGTACTGCTGTTGGTACTTCTGTGGGTACTGCTGGCTCAGGCTGGTACTGCTGTTGTTACTGCTGGTACTGCTGGCTGGTGCTGTGGGTACTGCTGGTTCAGGCTGGTACACTGCTGGCTGGTACTGCTGTGGATACTGCTGGCTCAGGCTGGTATGCTGCTGTGGGTACTGCTGTAGATACTGCTGGCTCAGGCTGGTACACTGCTGGCTGGTACACTGCTGGCTGGTATTATGCTGTGCTGTGGGTACTGCTGGCTCAGGCTGGTACTGCTGTTGGTACTCCTGTGGGTACTGCTGGCTCAGGCTGGTACTGCTGGCCGGTGATGTGGGTAGTGCTGTGGGTACTGCTGGCTCAGGCTGGTACTGCTGTTATTACTGCTGGTACTGCTGGCTGGTGCTGTGGGTACTGCTGGTTCAGGCTGGTACTGCTGTGGATACTGCTGGCTCAGGCTGGTACACTGCTGGCTGGTACTGCTGTGGATACTGCTGGCTCAGGCTGGTACGCTGCTGTGGGTACTGCTGTAGATACTGCTGGCTCAGGCTGGTACACTGCTGGCTGGTACTGCTGTGGGTCCTGCTGGCTGGTACTGCTGTGGATACTGCTGGCTCAGGCTGGTACTGCTGTGGATACTGCTGGCTCAGGCTGGTACTGCTGGCGGGAAATGCTGGCTAGAGACTCAGGAGTGGCGCCATGCTGGAGGAAGATGGAGGCGATGGTTCCTGTATCTCGGTCAGTCTCCTCACATGTGGAGTGCATTTGAAATCACTCTGCCTGTGACAGGACGGAGCCGGAACTATACAGGAAACATCGTCTCCATTCTGACAGCTCAGCTGAGTCAGGCACAGACTCAGCGGCATGGTTGCCGGACCAAATGATTTCCCAGGTCGCAGGTTCCTCACCCCCACGTTAAAGGATAAGTTCACATTTTGGAACATGTTACATGTTCCACCCCAGTTTAAAAAAAATAAAAATAAAAAATTGGCTCCTAACTTTTTTAGCTGACTCCTAGATTCAAAGCAAATTTGTTAAACCCTGCAGTAAAGTAACATGGGATAAAAAAAAAAGTGTAAAAATGTAAAAGCGCTCCTGTTCCCCTGTGATTGCACTCAAATGAAAACACGCATGTAGCTCCGGCGCACATATGTAAACAACGATTGCACCACACATGCGAGGTGTCACAAAGTCTCAGTTCACACTGGGGGGGGGGGGGCTTCAGAGTTGCCCGACTTTGAAGCCAAGCCGCGCAGTGCCACTTAAGCGCAGCTTGTAAATGACTTCTTTTAATAGAAGTCCATGCAAGCCGCTCTGAAATGGCCCCCAAATAGTGCAGGAACTTTTTTTCTAAGCTGGATCGACCGGAGTCGCTCTAATTAGAACGGTTCCATTGAGATGAATGGAATGCGACTTGTCAGGCTACTAAGTCGCCTGAAAAGTGGCCATAGTGTGAACGGAGCCTTAACATTTGAGTGGGAGCAATAATTCTAAGCGCCAGAGCTCACATTCCACTCTAAACTAGTAAACTGTAAGTCCCGTTTCACATGTATGCAATGCGGGAACCCTGCAAATCCACTGCGGGTTCCCGCATCGCACTCAACTCGCAGGCAGTTCACACTGCCATATGGGAATCGCTGGGGGTGTCAATACGAAGTTAACGACACCCCCAGATCAGTTTGCATTTCGCAGTGTGAACTGTCAGTCCGGACAGGAATTGGATTGCATAGGTGTGAACACCTTTACGATCTGATTCTGGTGCGGACCCAAAAAAGGGTTCTGTGCGAGTTTTGTCCAAATGCGATGCAAATTCAGCCTTACAATCTGCATGGCTGAATTTGCATCGCGCAGACATCGCATGTGACTTGCAGAGCCGCGCTCTGCGAATCACATGTGATATCAGTCATCGCTTGTGTGAACCGGCTCTAAAAGCTTTTAAAGCGTCACCTATAGACAATTCTAGGTAGTGTAGTTTGTCACCATTTCAGTTTTAAATCTTGACATGTTTGGTATCTATTTACTTGATGCAACATCATCTTTTATATTTTACCAAAAAAGTGCATATTGTTTGTGTGTGCCACATTTTTTTTCCCCTGAAAATTGCCATTTGATAAACATCTGTGCACATATAGTGTGGAGGAACTAATGCAACAGCCAACATTTTATTCTCCGTGGCCTCTGATTTAAAAAAAATTATATACAATGATTGAAGGGTTCAGAATAATGTTCTAGCAAGTTTTAACATATATGTGAAGAATTAGAAAACTGGTAAGCGGCTGAAATGTTGCTGTTGCCACCGGGTACATATGAACCCTCCCCAGCCTGGAAAAAAGTGTCCTTTCCAATGGCCCTTATTTTCAAACACAGCTGCTTTAATCTTCCCGGCCACGGCAGGTATTCAATGCTTCTGGGTGTGTCAAGTCCTCACTCCTCCCCTGTATGCTGTGGTTTCTCCTGCCGGCTCGTACATCCTGTAGTGACATAGAAGCCATCAAGAGAAAATACAGTGTGCGATGGGAGGAGCAGGTATTGGACACACCCGGAAGCAGAATACCTGCAGCCACAATGTTTGAAGACCTGGGCGACTGGTAGGGTTTGTATGGATGTTTGCCTTTCATAGGCTGAGATTAGTTTTAGTGACAGTTGGATTGTGTGCTGGGCATCCTCTTCCACCTAATACAGCATTCAGGTCTTAAGGCGTAACTCCACCTTTGTTGAGAAAAAAACATTCCCAGCTGGGTGATCTCTGTACATTACAGGGATTTTAACAAACTTTATTGCAGATTCCTACCTTTTGTTATTCTGAAGAAATCATTGTTTGTTCCTCTTTGCTGAGTGGGTTTAATGGGAGTGGTTTCATAACTATTTATCAGCTGTGTAGCTGCAGAGCTCTAATGAGGAAAGCTGCTGGGTCTGCATCCCTTTAGAAGTGTTCCTATTGGGAGTATCTCACCAAAGTGAAATTTTTGTTGCAGTGGATGCCAGAAATCTGATTTGTATCTTAGTGCAAACTTCTGGGAAAATTGGTGAGCCAATCACACAAGCAGGAAATGTTTCTGGGGTGTGGTCAGTATACATTCTGTGTACAGAACAGCTCCAGGTAGCCATATTGCATTGCATTTTTAGAAAATTACAGCGGCTGCAGATTGAAAAGGAAAGGTCATTTTTAATAACATTCAATTACAATATGACTTGTGTCGCAATTGTATACGCTATATTGTTTTTTTCTTTACTTGCTGATTTTTTTCCCCCACGAAAGTGGAGTTACCCTTTTAAGGTAATTTGGCACTTGACAGATAAACTGATTGAATGTGGATGTCTGTGGCTGGAATAGCCAAACCATGTTCACTTTACTTAGTTACATAGCTAGTCTGGCAGAAAGACACAAGTTCATCTAGTTCAACCAAGAAGAAGAGAAAAAAAAAATTATTATATATTGTAAGGGGTTGGCTTGGTAGCAGGTGTGGGGGTGACCCCTTGGGTGGGTTCGTTACACAGAGAGACAGCCGAGGAGTGGTTGAAAACAACAGTCTATGGTTTATTCTTCCAATTTGCTGGAAACAAGTGCAAGCATCCAAACAGCATAAATCAAACAAACATAAAATAAACCCTGGCCACTTGGGGCATCTACCTTCACAACACAGGAACCTACCTATGGTGTCTGTCCCAACCTACTGCTGGGCAGACACTGCTGGTCATACAGCAGAAAACCAGTAGTCTATTTGTTTTCTTTTCACACAGAAAAAGTCAACATCACCTCACCTTCAGAAGTCTCTCAGCTCACTGCTCTCCTTAACGCACAAAGCCTCAGGATGCAGCAATCAGTAGTCATCCTCTGGATAACTTATAGAGGCCTTAATTGCCTCATTCTGAATAGCTGAAGCTTTCCAACGTCCTAAACCTTTCTGGCTATCTCTGCAGCCGACACCTGATAGTAATTGGTGAATTGTCTAAACAAGGCAGTAATGTATCTCCCGTCTGTGACAACACCCACAGATTTACCTGACTTCCTGTCAATAAATATACATACAACCCTATATGTACACAATCCTATAACCACGGTTGAACCAGAGGAAGGCAATCACCCCCCCCCCCCCAATAAAGCACGTTGAAGTAGGGTAAATGAAATGCCTGGGTTTAGCACCGCTGCAGTGTTTGCTGGATAATAGAGGCTCAGTGGCTGCTTTTCTATGGCACGAATAACATTTTAAATGACACATTGATGTAATATGTCAGATGCACGGTATATTCTGATGCGCACAGATCATACCAGGCAGTGACGTGTTTGTTCAGATTATTGGAAAGGATAAGATTATGACTCCAGCGTCAGATTTTCTTTTGATTTTTCTCTTCTTTTCTTTTGGCAGTGAAGATGTCGGGTTGATGATGTAATTGGGTCCTGCAGTTTGTACCTATATGTTGGCCGTAGATAATTTTTGTTATTTTTTTTTTGACCACAGCGAGTGCGAACAAATGAACGCACGCGACATACTGTTGATCTGAAAAAAATGCTAATTTGCATATATCACAAGAACGCGAGACTACATTTGCGCGAACGCATATGCGCGAAAATGCACGCGAATGCACGCATTTCAATAAGACACATAGGCCTGAGATTTACTGCTTAAAAAGGAGATGCTCAAACAGGAGTAACGTGTGTAAGAGGCCTTACTGTACATGTGTGCCGCCCCCCTACTAATTTCTATGAGTGTGCCATACCTGGTGGCATCTAGCAGAGTACGACTCATCCATCAAAGATAAATGTCTGTAACAAAGATACAACTGTCCTTGAAAAGTGACAGGCTCATTTGTATAGAATTCCATCACAGTAATGTTTAGGCAGAATTACCATTTTCAGATGTTTCCAATAACAGATCTTCATTTTTTGATTTAAGACCACTTTAATAATTAGCAATTAAAGTCCAACTCCAGACAAATAATAAAAAAAATAATAAAATCCCTTGCAGTGCGTCTGTGCCCCCACTGCAAGGGGTAACTGCTAATTTCTGCCATTGGGATCCCATGCAGTGCGGCTGTGCTCGTACAAAGAAGGGTAACTGCTTATTTATGCCTAGGAGTCCCATGCAGTAGGGCTGTGCCCACACAACAAGGGCTAACTGGTCATTTATGCCTAGGGATCCCATGCAGTGCTGCTGTGCCCACACAACAAAAGGTAACTGCTCAGTTATGCTCAGGGGTCCCATACAGTGTGGCTGTGCCCGCACAACAAGGGGTAGCTGCTCAGTTATGTCTAGGGGTCCCATGCAGTAGAGCTGGGCCCATATGATAAGGGGTAACTGCTTATTTATGCCTAGGGGTCCCATGCAGTGCGGCTATGCCCCCAATGAAAGGGTTAACTAATTTTTTTTATGCCTAGGGGTCCCATGCAGTGGGCTGTGCTCGGACGACAAGGGGTAACTGCTCATTTATGATTAGGAATTAGCTGTGCCCCTACTGCAAGGGGTAATGGCTCATTTATGCATGGATGCACTGCAAGGGGTAAAGGCTCATTTATGCCTAGGGATCCCATGCAGTGGGGCTGTGCCCATATTACAAGGGGTAACTGCTCATTTATGCCTA
The DNA here is from genome assembly GCF_965119305.1 of Pelophylax lessonae. Lineage (NCBI taxonomy): Eukaryota > Metazoa > Chordata > Amphibia > Anura > Ranidae > Pelophylax > Pelophylax lessonae. Next base: position 267,015,384 of record NC_138774.1, on the reverse strand, counting down.
GGGATCCCATACAGGGCTGCTGTGCCCCACTGCAAGGGGTAACTGCTCATTTATGCCTAGGGATCCCATGCTGTGCGGCTGTGCCCCCACTGCAAGGGGTAATAGCTAATTTATGCCTAGGAGCACTGCTCATTTATGCCTAGGGATCCCATGCTGTGCCCCTACTGCAAGGAGTAATAGCTAATTTTTGCCTAGGGATCCTATGCAGTGCTGCTGTGCTCACACGACAAGGGGTAACTGCTCAGTTATGCCTAGGGGTACCATGCAGTAGGGCTGGGCCCGCATGACAAGGGGTAACTGCTTATTTATGCCTAGGTACACAACAAAAGGGGATATACTTACCCGAACCCCTTCTCCACCCCCCAACTAGACTGGCCCCCCCCCCCCAGCTTGTGCACTCCTACGGGCTAGCAGTCTAGGGCTCTGATGTCATCAAGCCAGGTTGTGGGGGAGCACCGCTTGCCGGGGGATCAGGTAAAGCCAGCCAAGCATGGATTGAAATTTGGCCAGTTCGGCAGGAACCATCTGTGAGTATGGTTACATAGTTAGTGATGTTGAAAAAAGACATCAGTCCATCCAGTTCAACCTATGATGTGTGTGTGTTTGCTGTTAACCGTACATTGTATACCCCTGTATGTTGTGGTCTTTAAGGTGCCCATCTAATAGTTTTTTGAAACTATCAATGCTCCCTGCTGATACGACTGCTTGTGGAAGAGAATTCCACATCCTTACTGCTCTGACAGTAAAGAACCCCTTACGTAATTAGGGTTAAAACTTGTTTCTTCTAGTTTTAGTGAGTGGCCCCATGTCTGATTGAATTCCCTTACTCTGTTGATCGACGCTCACTCTTACCAAGTTGATCGACTTGGGTACAACCAGCCTGCTGGATTTTTTACATGCAATTACTGCTGACAGCTATAGCTGCTAGCAGTAATCATTGTGTTCTGCTTGCCAGGAAAGCTCCCCAAACTTCCCCCTATCCTGTGCAGGGTGTTCTCGGGTGCCTATTCTTACTTATACTTGCACACTGACAAATGCTGTTTTTCCAGATTGGAAGGTGCAGGATTCCTGTGTCCTCACCCCCCTCCCCCTTCTCCACAGTACAGCCTTTGGGACTAAGCACCCCTTTGATGTGGTCCCCAGCGCAGTCACATCATTGAGCGTGAAATTGGCAACAGAGCTGGTTGACGGTCCGTAGTTGCAGTTGGCATTTTGGGGTCAGTGGCATCAGTTAAAATGTGGAGGGATGGGCACTAAGGTTCATTGCAAGTACCAAGCATAGGGTGATGGGGGAAGATGGCGATGCGTTGGTTCTTTTATGAATAATAATGCCACCGTCTATGCCTATAGCAACCAGATTCTTCCTTTTCTGTTTTAGAAAAGAGAGATTCCATTTGGGAACTGTCAGCCACACCAATAGTTCATATTTCAGACCCGTTCACAAATGGTGCCTAGAATAGGGATTATTGATTAGAGAGTGGCACCAAGAACCAGGTGGCAGATGCAGAACATGCCATTTGGCAACAAGTGATTTTCTGGCATTAGGCGAGGCTGTCTGTGTTCAGTGTTGTGATAATGGCAGCTACTAACGAAGAATATATGAGTGTGTGTGGCCTAAGGCTGATAATGACAAATGCTAATTGCTTTAGTGATTCTGGGGTACTGTGCTTGGCATTTAAGATTGCAGTGACTTGTGTAGGTGGTACGTGCCTCATGTTGATAAAGACATGATGTTAAGCTACTTGGCAGTGGGAGACTGGTGAGGGGTTGTGCATTTAACATAGCAAAATAACTTGCAATAAAAAAAAAAAAATCCCCTGGCGGATCTAAATGTGTGGAAGGTTTCCAAGATAAATAATTTACTGTACCATCCTAATAATAAAATATTGCAAGGTCAAGGCGTCTACTTTGTAGTCCTACTCCTACCTTCAAAGCAGAGGTGGAAAATGTGAAGGTAATGTCCACACAGACTTGATATTTTAGTGGTGGGTGGACCCTGGTGGGCTAAGTCACCTTCTGGCTTTTTATTCTTTGCAGAGCTCAGAAATCTGTTCTTGCATTGGAATTTCTTGCTTTTTCCGCCTGTACTGAATAGAGGCCATGTTCTAATGACCGGGGTAGCTAAACAGACCTGGGATCCAGATGCAGATATCACTCTGCCAGACCTGGGATCCAGATGTGGATGCCGCTCTGCCAGACCTGGGATCCAAATGCAGATATCGCTCTGCCAGACCTGGGATCCAAATGCAGATATCGCTCTGCCAGACCTGGGATCCAACTGCAGATGCCTCCCTGCCGGGCCTGGGATGCGGATGCCTCCCTGCCGGGCCTGGGATGCGGATGCCTCCCTGCCGGGCCTGGGATGCGGATGCCTCCCTGCCGGGCCTGGGATGCGGATGCCTCCCTGCCGGGCCTGGGATGCGGATGCCTCCCTGCCGGGCCTGGGATGCGGATGCCTCCCTGCCGGGCCTGGGATGCGGATGCCTCCCTGCCGGGCCTGGGATGCGGATGCCTCCCTGCCGGGCCTGGGATGCGGATGCCTCCCTGCCGGGCCTGGGATGCGGATGCCTCCCTGCCGGGCCTGGGATGCGGATGCCTCCCTGCCGGGCCTGGGATGCGGATGCCTCTCTGCCGGGCCTGGGATGCGGATGCCTCTCTGCCGGGCCTGGGATGCGGATGCCTCTCTGCCGGGCCTGGGATGCGGATGCCTCTCTGCCGGGCCTGGGATGCGGATGCCTCTCTGCCGGGCCTGGGATGCGGATGCCTCTCTGCCGGGCCTGGGATGCGGATGCCTCTCTGCCGGGCCTGGGATGCGGATGCCTCTCTGCCGGGCCTGGGATGCGGATGCCTCTCTGCCGGGCCTGGGATGCGGATGCCTCTCTGCCGGGCCTGGGATGCGGATGCCTCTCTGCCGGGCCTGGGATGCGGATGCCTCTCTGCCGGGCCTGGGATGCGGATGCCTCTCTGCCGGGCCCGGGATGCGGATTCCTCTCTGCCCGGGCCGGGATGCGGCTGCCTCTCTGCCGGGCCCGGGATGCGGATCCAGATGCAGGTATTGGTTTGCCAGAACTGGGATCCAGATTTCAGGTATTGGTTTGCTAGAAGTGGGATCTAGGTATTGGTCTCCCAGAACTTGGGATCCAGATGTAGTAGGTATGGTTTGCCAGAACTGGGGTCATGATGCAGATATTGCTCTGCTGGATCGGAGATCCAGGTGCAGGAACTACGATAAAGATGTAGGTTTTGTGTTGTAGGAACCAAGGTCAAGGCATAGGTATTGCACTGCCAGAACTGGGATCCAGATGCAGGTAATGCACAGCCAGGGTCCCTTTGGTACTTTACACATTGCTGCATATATTTGCTAAACTAAAAAGCACAGGCATCACCTGGCAGTAGTCCGATACAGAAGGAGATAATGCAACGGAGTTCTCCTTTAGGTGGGGGGAGAGTAATGATGCTTTAATAGCCATGTTACAGTCCGTACAGCCTCCTTTACCAAACCCAATTGTTAGGGCTTATCTAAATGATCCGGAACAATAAAAGTTGATGCAATATTACTTTTGAGTGCCTTGTTAGGGGTCCA
>NC_138774.1:266834301-267006801 GCF_965119305.1 Pelophylax lessonae | reverse complement strand
ATATATCTAATTTAACTGTGAAGGTATCAGTATCTGTACTTGCAGCATCAGGGGTATAGAATTCCTTTAGCCCTTACCCGTGATAGCGCAAGATTCCTAAATCTATACGATCTCCAGCTATAGTGTTCTTCTACATTCTGCACACTGACCTTGATGGCACCATAGATATCTTTATGGGGTTCCCTCGTTCATTGATCTCCAGCTATAGTGTTCTTCTACATTCTGCACACTGACCTTGATGGCACCATAGATATCTTATGGGGTTCCCTCGTTCATTGATCTCCAGCTATAGTGTTCTTCTACATTCTGCACACTGACCTTGATGGCACCATAGATTTCTTATGGGGTTCCCTCGTTCATTGATCTCCAGCTATAGTGTTCTTCTACATTCTGCACACTGACCTTGATGGCACCATAGATATCTTATGGGGTTCCCTCGTTCATTGATTTCCAGCTATAGTGTTCTTCTACATTCTGCACACTGACCTTGATGGCACCATAGATATCTTATGGAGTTCCCTCATTCATTGATTTCCAGCTATAGTGTTCTTCTACGTTCTGCACACTGACCTTGATGGCACCATAGATATCTTATGGGGTTCCCTCGTTCATTGATCTCCTGCTATAGTGTTCTTCTACGTTCTGCACACTGACCTTGATGGCACCATAGATATCTTTATGGAGTTCCCTCGTTCATTGATCTCCGGCTATAGTGTTCTTCTACGTTCTGCACACTGACCTTGATGGCACCATAGATATCTTTATGGAGTTCCCTCGTTCATTGATCTCCAGCTATAGTGTTCTTCTACATTCTGCACACTGACCTTGATGGCACCATAGATGTCTATGGGGGTTTCCTCATTCCCAGCCTATGCGAAGAAGATCTCTCGCATGTTAGAGATGTGTAAATGCCCAATTACAATCTCTTCACCGCAATTCTATAATCTGAAGTATTATTTTGCAGATCAGGTGATGTAGACTTTTAAATAGCAAGATCTCTCCCATTGTCCTTGGAACATGTACTGAATTTACATGTTCTTACCATTGATGTTGCAGCGTGCGATGCTCGAAAATAGAATGTGCGATGACACCAGGGATCACCGATTGTCATGTGAGGCAATGATGACGCTGCTCTAGTTTCTTATAGTGGTGCTGATTTATCACAAGTGGAGCTGTTGACTTGAAAATATATTCGTAACGTATCTACTTATTTTTAATTTAAAGAAATGACTCATTGCTGGAGATGGTGACATTGCCAGCACTGCCTCTCCACCTCATTGAGAAAAATACAAAGTACTCTGTCAATGGCACTGATGCCGGGCAAGAGCCCCCCTGTGGTTAGGCAACTTTTTTTTGTCGTTAAAATTAAAATAAAATATATATATATATATATATATATACAGTATGTATGTGTGTGTAATATATATATATATATTCCTCCATCCATACAAATGAGATGGCTGGAAGAATTCCCTCCTATCGGAGCATTGTATTCTGACGGAGGGGCTCTCCGCTGACGAAATACACGAACAGGACTCCAGCCGCTGATCAAAAAAAGTTTTACAACTTTCCGGTTCGACAGAAGTCAGTCGAACTATCAACTGTTGAACAGGGACAGTCGCAGATGGACTGAAATTTGTCCAGTCCCTTCTGAACCGTCTGAAGTTGATCTGTCTGTGGCTTTGACCAAGCTGGACCATGTAACTATTCAATAAAATCCATACCTGTTATTCACCTTTTAAAGAGGAACTTCACCCATATCTTAAAATCACAGCAAAATCGCCTTTAGAAATGTTCAGTAATGAAAATCTGCAAACAGATGCTTCTAGATAACTGCAGGTATACCTTATTTTTCTTTTCTTTCCCATTCTTCACTAAGGGCAGATGAATCCATCTCCCTTTACTTCCTGGAGCTCTAGGTCTGCCTCCAGGAACAGGTGACTGTACGGATCATCTGTAGAGAGAGGCACTGGTAGTGTATCCTTCCCAGGATGCATATGTAGGGCACTGGTTACATTACCAGGCCAGGTGACCTCATGTGATAACGCGGAGCCAGGTGGCCTCATAGGGTGACGCGGAGCCAGGTGGCCTCATGGGGTGACGCGGAGCCAGGTGGCCCCATGGGGTAGTGCGGAGCCAGGTGGCCCCATGGGGTAGCGCGGAGCCAGGTGGCCCCATGGCATAACAAAAAGGAGAAGGGGGGTAGGGTCCACTTTAAAACTCAAAAACCTAAAACACCAATCCCAAGAGATTTACCCCTATAAGGATATGAGCTGTTGTAGTCAGACAAGCTTCATGAGCTTTTTGAGTAAAAGAAAAATTATTGAATGTTATCAAAAATTACTTTTCCTTTTCCATCTGCACTGCTGTAATTTTCTGTAAGATGCAACATGGCTACCTTTTGAGGCTTTCTGTATATGGATGGTGTACCCAATTCTCCCCCCCGCCCGGGATGCGGCTGCCTCTCGGCCGGGCCCGGGATGCGGCTGCCTCTCTGCCCCCCCCCCCCCCCCCCCCCAGGAAGTCTAATTTTTCGCTTGTGTGATTGGCTTGCTGATTTTCCCTGAAGTCTGCAGTAAGATACTGTCAGTTAGAGCATTTCCCAACGGGAAATCGCATCTAAAGGGATTCAGACCCTTCAACCTTTCTCATTAGAACCCTGCAGGTGCAGCAGCTGATTGATAATAATAAAACCACTCCCATATGGATTCACTGGACACAGAAAAACACCCTTATTTCTTCAGAAGCAAAAGATAGGAATCTGCAACAAAGTTGGTTATAATCCCTGCAATGTACATAGATCACCCAGAGGGGAATGTTTTTTTTTCTCTATCGTTCATTGACGAACGCAGTCACTGATTCATATCAGTAGGGTTATACCGCCCCCTACAGGAGTAGGACACTAGACAGAAAAAAAGTTCTGGCTACGCCTATGAACAGTCCCAGGGGGTACTCCTTCTCTCTTCCTGCATAGAATGTCAGTTTTAATCTGCCTAGTCAGGAGTAAGGACCTAGTTCCTTGCTGGGATCTTTGGTCCTGGCAAATTTTTTTTTTCTAGATAATTTTTTTTAGTTGGCTTTTCTCCAGATTTTTTTCCTCTACAAGCAACTATGCCAGATCTAGGCTGGATGTGTATATATCCCACGAGTTAAGCGGTCACCAGGTCGCACACGACAGGGTCTAGGCCTGAGTCGCAGCATTCCTATTTGGCTGACTGCCCCCCCACTTCGGCGGAGAGGGGTTCTGTCAGGGGATGGAGCCCGCCTATGTTCCTGGTATGGTGAGCAAATGTTCCCCCCTCTTCCCCTGGTGGATGCGGGCCCCTCCCTGGGACAATTGGACCCTCAAACTCCCGGGTTCCCCTCTGTCCTGTCACACACCCCCTTTTCTACATGCCGCCCCCCCCCCCCACTGGGGGCTGTTTGGGCCTACTCCCGGGGGCTGGGACCGGGTTTTCAGGCCGAATGGGGGTCGGGGGTTGTGCTGCCGGCGGATGAACCATCGTGTTTTGGGGGGGGGGGGGGGTTCTTGGTCTGTGTACCTCCAGGGCCCACCTGCTGATCGATCCCACTGGGAGTGGAAGAGGACTCCAGTGTGCAACCTGTGAAGCTCTGGTGAACTTCATGCCCAAGAGGGTAAAAGCAGTGTGGGAAAATAATGGTGGCCACACAACATATTGACACTTTGGGCCAAATTTGGACGTTTCCACTTAGGGGTGTACTCCATTTTTGTTGCCAGAGGTTTACACATTAAGGGCTGTGTGTTGAGTTATTTTGAGGGGACAGAAAATTTACACTGTTATACAAGCTGTACACTCACTACTTTACATTGTAGCAGAGTGTCATTTCTTCAGTGTTGTCACATGAAAAGATATAATAAAATATTTACAAAAATGTGAGGGGTGTACTCACTTTTGTGAGATGCTGTATATGCAGAATGTGTGTGTGTGTGTGTATGTGTGTGTATGTATGTGTGTGTATGTATGTGTGTGTATGTATATATGTATATGTATGTATGTATGTATATATGTATATATATATATATATATATATACTGTGTGTGTGTGTGTGTGTGTGTGTGGATATAGATATATAGGCCTTTTTTCAGTAGGTACTTGGTGGAACGCAGTTCCGGCACCTCCAGGACTTAATGTATGTATTGGCAAGAGGTGCTGGGGTGTGCTAAAGGGTCTGTTGATGCTGGCTTTTGGGGGATCTATTGTCACTGAAGGGGATATCTTTTTTGCAGGGGCGGGGCCTGTTACTGAGGAGGTTCATTATTGCTGGCAGGACTCTATTGTTGCTAGGGGTGGTTCTTAATTTGCTTGGGAGTCATTTGTTGCTGGAAGGGATCTACTGATGAGGAAGTGGTCTATTGTTGCTGGCTGCTGAAAGATCTATTGTTGCTGAGGGAGCAGGTGGTAATTTGTTGTAGGTGGTCAATTGTTGCTGGGGGTCTATTGATGCTGGCTACAAGGAGATCTGTTGTTGCAGCAAGGGATCTATTATTGTTGGGGAGGAGGGTATTTTGTTGTGGGTAGTCCATTTTGGCTGGCTCCAGGGGATCCATCTTACTGCTTTTCTTGTTATTAACAATTTCAATACAAATTAGTTAGTACCACAAATGTTACATGCTTCTGTATTCTCCTAAAAGGGGTGGTCTTGGGAGGTGGGTAGGGGGTGGAGACAAAGGGTGACTTGAAAAGGGGGAGTTCCTGTACATATTCTCTGAGAAAGAAAGCCCTGTATAATATATGTATGTGTGTGTTTATAAATAATGTGTGTGTATATATAGATAGACATAGAGATATACAGTGCCTTGCAAAAGTATTTGCCCCCCTTGAATTTTGCAACCTTTTGCCACATTTCAGGCTTCAAACATAAAGATATAAAACTGTAATTTTTTGTGAAGAATCAACAACAAGTGGGACACAATCATGAAGTGGAACGAAATTTATTGGATATTTCAAACTTTAACAAATGAAAAACTGAAAAATTGTTCGTGCAAAATTATTCAGCCCCTTTACTTTCAGTGCAGCAAACTCTCTCCAGAAGTTCAGTGAGGATCTCTGAATGATCCAATGTTGACCTAAATGACTAATGATGATAAACAGAATCCACCTGTGTGTAATCAAGTCTCCGTATAAATGCACCTGCACTGTGATAGTCTGAGGTCAGTTTAAAGCGCAGAGAGAATCATGAAGAACAAGGAACACACCAGGCAGGTCCGAGATACTGTTGTGGAGAAGTTTAAAGCCGGATTTGGATACAAAAAGATTTCCCAAGCTTTAAACATCCCAAGGAGCACTGTGCAAGGGATAATATTGAAATGGAAGGAGTATCAGACCACTGCAAATCTACGAAGACCTGGCCGTCCCTCAGCTCATACAAGGAGAAGACTGATCAGAGATGCAGCCAAGAAGCCCATGATCACTCTGGATGAACTGCAGAGATCTACAGCTGAGGTGGGAGTCCATAGGACAACAATCAGTCGTATACTGCACAAATCTGGCCTTTATGGAAGAGTGGCAAGAAGAAAGCCATTTCCTAAAGATATCCATAAAAAGTGTCGTTTAAAGTTTGCCACAAGCCACCTGGGAGACACACCAAACATGTGGAAGAAGGTGCTCTGGTCAGATGAAACCAAAATCAAACTTTTTGGCAACAATGCAAAACGTTATGTTTGGCGTAAAAGCAACACAGCTCATCACCCTGAACACACCATCCCCACTGTCAAACATGGTGGTGGCAGCATCAAGGTTTGGGCCTGCTTTTCTTCAGCAGGGACAGGGAAGATGGTTAAAATTGATGGGAAGATGGATGGAGCCAAATACAGGACCATTCTGGAAGAAAACCTGATGGAGTCTGCAAAAGACCTGAGACTGGAACGGAGATTTGTCTTCCAACAAGACAATGATCCAAAACATAAAGCAAAATCTACAATGAAATGAATATAAGAGGAAACTGCGCTAACCTTAAGTAAATGTGAGGACTTAATAAAGCGCTATAACGGTTTTGAAATATTGTGATATCTCAAATACATCAAAATGTGCATATATTAGTGCATAAATTAATACCAAATCCAAAATATTAAGACAATAAAATATGCAATAATAAATATACAGTGATAATGAATTGCTTCAATAGATGTTCGTGATACTATTGATTAAAAAAAGTGCAAGTCAGGTTGGTACGCACGTTGCCTCGTTCTGAGCCGACTGCTGAACCGCACGCCGAGTTCCCACTTCCGGGTACGGCGTACCTCGCGGTTGTCCACATAGCAGCGTCCTATTACACCAGCCGCGAGGCTGAATAGGAGCTCAGAAGCTCAGCCAATTTTGCTTTTGCAACTCTTTTATATATAGTTGCTTTTGGGCATGCGTTTGTTGTGACACCTATTGCGTGGTGCTTTGGAGTGACAAGTTTTTTATGGAAGTTTTTTTATATACACTGATGTTCGTGTGAGGTGTTAAATAAAGGTCGTTAACCTTCTACACGATCAGGAGCTTCTTTTTTTTCATTTTGAGTCTACACCAGTATTCCAAGGATCCCACTCTTCTACAAACTAAAGTTGGATCGGTGTACAAGCGCAGTTCGATTCTTGTTGGCGTACGCCACAGGAATCCACGCCATCTGGTAAGTGAGCTACCTTACCATCTAGCACTTTGCGGTGAAGTGGAGGGTCGTGATATCGCAGCACCAGTATTATTTGCACTCAGAAGACTTTAAGCACTATTGCACTTTTCTTTTAATCAGCAATATCACAGACTTTTATTGAAGCAATTCATCATCACCTTGTATTTTATTGTATATCAAAATTTTTTTATTGCACTTTTTTTAATCAGTAGTATCACGGACTTCTATTGAAACAATTCATTATCACTGTATATTTATTATTGCATATTTTAATGTCTTAATATTTTGGATTTGGTATTATTTATGCACTTATATATGCACATTTTGATGTATTTGAGATATCCCAATATTTCAAAGTTATAGCGCTTTATTAAGTCCTCACATTAGCGCAGTTTCCTCTTATATTCACTTCATGCCCAGTCAACTGTATGTTATATAGTTGACTTGATAACCTGCTGCTTTCCTCATTACATACCGCAACCTAGGCGCTATTAGAACACCCACGCAAAAAAATCTACAATGGAATGGTTCACAAATAAACATATCCAGGTGTTAGAATGGCCAAGTCAAAGTCCAGACCTGAATCCAATCGAGAATCTGTGGAAAGAACTGAAAACTGCTGTTCATAAACGCTCTCCATCCAACCTCACTGAGATCGAGCTGTTTTGCAAGGAGGAATGGGCAAAAATTTCAGTCTCTCAATGTGCAAAACTGATAGAGACATACCCCAAGCGACTTACAGCTGTAATCGCAGCAAAAGGTAGCGCTACAAAGTATTAACTTAAGGGGGCTGAATAATTTTGCACGACCCAATTTTTAAGTTTTTAATTTGTTAAAGTTTGAAATATCCAATAAATTTTGTTCTACTTCATGATTGTGTCCCACTTGTTGATTCTTCACAAAAAATTACAGTTTTATATCTTTATGTTTGAAGCCTGAAATGTGGCAAAAGGTCGCAAAGTTCAAGGGGGCCGAATACTTTCGCAAAGCACTGTGTGTGTGTGTGTGTGTGTGTGTGTGTATGTATGTGTGTGTGTGTGTGTGTGTATGTATGTGTGTGTGTGTGTGTGTGTGTATATATGTATATGTATATGTGTGTATATATATATATATATATATATATATATATATATATATATATATATATATATATATATATATATATATATATATATATATAATAGCTCCATTTCATGCTGAATAAACTAAATTAATAATGTATCTTGAATAGGAAACTCTTTTTAGATAGCTTTTTACTCCAAAAGCAGCTTATTAAAATAAATTTGATAAAAATCAAACAAATCTTATTTAAATTAAATAAAAAAAAAAAAATCGGTTTTGAATAAAAATCCGACTTTAAAAAAAAAATGCTTTTTTTGTTTTTTTTTTTTTGTTTTTTTTTTTTTTGTGTTTTTTTTTTTTTTTAATCCACCCTGGTAGGTTGCCTTGGCACAGTATTCGCATCTGACACAACACATGCTAATGCCACACACAAGAATGAAGAAGTGTGAATGGGCCCTGAAGGTTTCGGTTTCTCGAAACAAGTGTCCTGATATAGAAAGAATAAGGAGTCACCCCAGAGCTTACATCTGTCCCCGTAGGAGCGTACATTGTACTGGGCTCTGCATAGTGTGCCTTGTGATGTGATACGCTGTGACTGAACATATGTTCTTTGCTGAGACTCGGAAGAGATACTGTACATAGTGTAATAGCAATACATGACAAAGTGACCCACTTTCCGTCTGCATGGAGGTTGTATTGTGGTACTAATTGTGTATAATTCATGATACATCGTCCCAGGTTGTTAGGAACCGTAATGTTGGGTTGTGGGGGGGGGGGGGGGTTCTTTTTGTGGTCTTGGAACACCAATTAAATTCTACAGGAAGCTAAATGACTCCTGTGTTCCACATTAACACGTATTCTAAGGGGACATCGCGTCACATGTCTTTTCGTGGTAAAATCTCGTGCCACTACTGTGCCTTGTAATATGTACATACATAGTTACATAGTCAGTCAGATTGAAAAAAGTCCATCTGGCTCAACCAATAAAAAGCAAAAAACGGTAAAGAAAACACAACCATACAATCCCATATACACAATCCTATACCCGCCGTTACATAGTTACATAGTTAGTGAGGTTGAAAAAAGACATAAGTCCATCCAGTTCAACCTATGATGTGTGTGTGTGTTTGCTATTAACCGTACATTGTATACCCCTGTATGTTGTGGTCTTTAAGGTGTCCATCCAATAGTTTTTTGAAACTATCAATGCTCCCCGCTGATACGACTGCTTGTGGAAGAGAATTCCACATCCTTACCGCTCTTACAGTGAAGAACCCCTTACGCACTTTAAGGTTAAACCGCCTTTCCTCAAGTTTTAGTGAGTGGCCACGTGTCTTATTGTATCTCCTTTCTCTGAATAGTTTGTTCCTTATGCTAGGGTCGCCAGTACAGTATTTGTACATTGATATCATTTCCCCCTTCAATCTTCTCTTCTCCAGAGAGAATAGGTTCAGTGCTTGTAGTCTTTCCTCATAGCTGATGTCCTCCATTCCCCTAATCATTTTTGTTGCCCTTCTCTGGACTTTATCCAATTCCAGCACATCCTTCCTGAGGACCGGTGCCCAGAACTGGACAGAATACTCCAGATGTGGCCGGACCAGAGTCTTGTAGAGTGGAAGAATAATCTCTTTATTTCTGGAGTGAATCCCCTTTTTTATACAACCCAGTATTCTGTTGGCTTTGCTTGCGGCGGCTTGGCATTGCATGCCACTGCCAAGCCTGTTGTCTACCAGTACCCCCAGGTCCCTTTCCATCCTAGACTCACCCAGAGGTTCCCCCCCTAGTGAGTAGCTTGCTTTCTGGTTTCTGGCCCCCAAGTGCATTACTTTACATTTTTCTACATTAAATCTCATCTGCCATGTAGTTGTCCACCCCGTTATTTTGTTCAGGTCTGCTTGCAAGATTTCCACATCCTGCATTGAAGATATTGGCATGCCTAATTTAGTATCATCTGCAAATACTGAGATTGTACTAGATATCCCCTCCTCTAGATCATTTATGAATAAATTAAACAGGATTGGTCCCAGGACAGGTGATCCGTTGATCCAGAGATAGGTGAAAAAACCCCAGCAAAGCATGATCCAATTGGCTACAGCAGGGGAAAAAAATACCTTCCTGATCCCCCCGAGAGGCAATCGGATATTCCTTGGATCAACTTTACCTATAAATTTTAGTACCCATTTATATTATGTACACCCAGGAAAGAATCCAGGGCTTTTTTCTTTAAAGCAATCTAATGAGCTAGCCAGAACCACCTCTGGAGGGAGTCTATTCCACATTTTCACAGCTTTTACAGTGTAGAAACCTTTCCGTATTTGGAGACAAAATCTGTTTTCCTCTAGACGTAAAGAGTGCCCCCTTGTCCTCTGTGTTGACCTTAAAGTGAACAACTCAACACCAAGTTCACTATATGGACTCCTTATGTATTTATACATGTTGATCATATCCCCCCTTAATCTCTAATCAAGAGAGAATAAATTCATTTCCTCTAATATTTCCTCCATAGCTGAGCTCCTCCATGCCTCTTATCAGTTTGGTTGCCCCTCTCTGCACTTTCTCCAGTTCCCCGATTTTAAGAACTGGCGCCCAAAACTGAACTGCATATTCCAGATTCGGTCTTACAATCATACATTCCAAGCAATGGAACTCTAACACCGATTTGTCCCTCTGACAATGCCTTCACCTGCTTTCCTCTCCAGGAAGATCATGCCATCTTTTTTTCAGGCATCATCCAGAGGCCAAATCTGTTTCTTAGCCTGAGATGCTGGCCAGAGGTGACAGTTTGCCACTTTGGCATCGCTTTTGGCTCCTCTCCTACATTGGCTTCCCCCACGGAGAGCCGCTTTCCAAAGAGGGAAATAGACACATAGGTGCTGCCAGCATTGGGGGGGGGGTCAGCCTTTCATTGTTCAGACCATACACCGCACACTGCATTTAATTTGTCCGCATGGCTGTCGTCCCAGAAAGAAGCCTCTTCTAAAGATGATGCGCAAGAAAGCCCGCAAACAGTTTGCTGAAGACAAGCAGACTAGGGACATGGATTACTGGAACCATGTCCTGTGGTCTGATGAGACCAAGATAAACCAAGATTAACGTATTTGGTTCAGATGGTGTCAGATGTGTGTGGCGGCAACCAGTCAGTCAAGTGTGTCTTGCCTACAGTCAAGCATGGTGGTGGGACTAGGGATACACCGAAAGCACACGTTCGGAGGTTAGAATTGGAGCAAGAGCTTGCTCTTGTTATGGTGGAGGTGTACAGTAAGAGTTAGGAGTCTCTTGGCAAAGTCCTAGCAACAAGGCAGGACAGGATGATGCGATCTCTAGAGGTACATAAATGGCCTACACCTATACGAAGGGTGGTGTTCAACTTTTGTCAATGCAGCACAGTTTATCGACAGCCCCCTTACCTGCAAAAGGCAGCATTTTTGGTAAAGGTGAAGTATGCTAACCAACAAAACTAGGCGAATGCTGTGTTGCCTATAGCAACCAACCAAGCTGCCATTTTTTTTGCAGGTGTGGGTAAAGGTGAATTGGTTAAATTTGACTTTTTTGAGGATCCTGTGTGTTTTTTTTTTTTTCCCCCTCCCTGTTCTTTAACCCTGTACATCCCAATGGTGATTCGCTCCCTTTAAATATCTCCAGTCCCTCCAGCCTCATTCACGGTGACGAATTTGCGGGCCTGGATGGGAGGCGAGCACTGATTGCGGGTGAGCTCAGGAATGTATTACTCACTGCTGCATTCAGTGAAATGTGACAACGTAGTCGAGCTGCCACTGCTGTGTAGATGCCAGTTCTGTCAAATAGCAGCTTTGCAGCTGGTGTGTACATCATAATGTATCCCGAGTGATTGTGACTTGCCTGACGTCTGTGGGAGAGAGTCTGTCTCTGTGGCTTCCATCTCTCATATCCGAGATGCCCCAAGGCCTCAAACTTTTACCCATCAGCTGAATCCTGTGCGGAAGGACCGTTTTCTTTTGCTATTAACAAAAAAATCAAGGCCTAGAAGTGACTTGGAATATGTTATCTTTCACCAAAACGAGCAGAGTGATGTCACTGTAATGGCAGCTGTATTGATCTTAGTGTTTACTGCAGAATCCCGTATTGTGATTTCGTTTTATGATAATAACCATAAGCATTTTGTCCTCCTAAAATGGCCACAAACGTCATCTTAAAGCAGCTCTTGGGGGGGAAATATAAAAAATCCAGCAGCTGCTTTCTTTACATGTACATAAACCTTTAATCTAGGACTAGTTGTAGACACGTACAAC
The DNA here is from genome assembly GCF_965119305.1 of Pelophylax lessonae. Classification (NCBI taxonomy): domain Eukaryota; kingdom Metazoa; phylum Chordata; class Amphibia; order Anura; family Ranidae; genus Pelophylax; species Pelophylax lessonae. The sequence continues at coordinate 266,994,835 of NC_138774.1, read as the reverse complement.
CAAGGATGGGACGCTGTTCCTCCCACGGGCAACCAAGGATGGGACGCTGTTCCTCCCACGGGCAACCAAGGATGGGACGCTGTTCCTCCCACGGGCAACCAAGGATGGGACGCTGTTCCTCCCACGGGCAACCAAGGATGGGACGCTGTTCCTCCCACGGGCAACCAAGGATGGGACGCTGTTCCTCCCACGGGCAACCAAGGATGGGACGCTGTGCCTCCCACGGGCAACCAAGGATGGGACGCTGTGCCTCCCACGGGCATCCAAGGATGGGGATGCTGTTCCTCCCACGGGCATCCAAGGATGGGGATGCTGTTCCTCCCACGGGCATCCAAGGATGGGGATGCTGTTCCTCCCACGGGCATCCAAGGATGGGGATGCTGTTCCTCCCACGGGCATCCAAGGATGGGGATGCTGTTCCTCCCACGGGCATCCAAGGATGGGGATGCTGTTCCTCCCACGGGTATCCAAGGATGGGGATGCTGTTCCTCCCACGGGCATCCAAGGATGGGGATGCTGTTCCTCCCACGGGCATCCAAGGATGGGGATGCTGTTCCTCCCACGGGCATCCAAGGATGGGGATGCTGTTCCTCCCACTGACAATGGGGTCGCTGTTCCTCTTCCTACTGACCCATTGGCATTCTGTAATTTGTTTTTTCCCCACTAACCATCAAGCCTGAGGCATTGTTTAGTCCCACTGACACTGGGGCATTTTCTTTTCCCACTGGCCATAGTGTGACCCCCCCTTAAATGTTGAAGAACAGTGAACTGGACCTTTATTTGGAAAGTATGGAGTCCCCTGATGGTGTCTCTTTAACTGAGGGGGAGGCAGTGGGGTCTGAAAGTCGGAATCTTCTTTACGGTAAAATTTCACTGACCAAGACCTGGATGTGCGTTTTTTTTGTTCCGTGTCTCAATGTTACGTTTAATGGACACGCTTGATGGTGACCTGTTGGGTGATGAACTGCAGTGTTCAGGCACAGATCAGACTAAAGATATATCCAGCTTAATGCAGCTTTCTATAAAGCTTTTTTCACACCGGTGCAAAGAACAGGCTTGTCATTTAGGTTCATAATTGCTGTTCTTTACATTAATAGTGAATATTCTTCAACACACAGCCTCTTCATATCCGATTGTGTTCATTTGCTCTTGACTGCAGCATTAGGCTGGTGTTCTGATTTGCCAAGCCCCCCCCCCCCCCCCCATATTCAAGTCAACGGAAGCATGCTGCACACACATTGCAAATGCTCCTAAGGCAATATGGCTTTTTGTGGTGCCCCCCCCCCCCCAAAAAAAAAGTGTCTAGTAGAAATCGTTTCCAAAATGCATCTAAAACCTGAACTAACCATAGGCATTTCGGTGGTGTTTTAGTGTTCACGCCTGTGTTAGCCTAAACTCATTTGCTGGCTCCACGCATATTTCCAGCACTCCCCTGTTGGTCCAGCAATATGGTAGATAGGCGAACAGATCAGTGGCATCTTGGTGATTTGCCTGATAGTGCTTCAGGGTTTGGGGCTTTTGGGTGCTCCCTATGGACCAGGGCAGGCGCCACTGGGTTCCTACATATTTTTTCCATTACTGGTTCAGCCCCCTGTAGTAACGAACGATCGACTTAAAATTTAATGATGATGTACAGGGCTGGAAAAGCCAGAACATGCAACTCTTCTGGGATGGTAGGGTGTGCAGTGGCTGCTCCGTAATTTGTAATGGACTGATTTGCTTGCTAAGAGGTTCTGCAGACTTGACGGGAATTACTGTGTGATCGATGGTCCCCCAGGTAAGGCAGATCGTTAAAACCTCTGCATACCTTCCAGAGATCTGTATATTGCAGCAAAAAAAAACTGCAGACACTCAACTGCTTGGCTCTTGAATGGAGCTGTGCACCTAAAAGTTTTAGATGTTTAATTCCACCATGTCGTTTAAAGAACTTTGGATTTGACCAACAAACACTATACATCTGCAGCACCATGCTTTAAAGCTTAGTCTTGCACAGTTGTTTTGGTTCCTCTCTGGTACTGAAATCGCTTACTGTGATTTCACTGCACACTGTGAGCGTCTCTCCTGTCCTACTTGTTTTGTCATTGGAGTTTCATTCTTTCAGTTATGGAGGCTTGGCTGTTGGCATTACCTATGGTGGTTGGCATGTAAATGCAGCCTATCTAAGAACTCCCACTCTTCCAGACTGACCTCCACTCATCAAGCTTTAATTATGTGCATATTTATTTTAATAAACATTTTTACACCTACTTAGATCTTTGAAAGTCCTCAATTTGTAGATATGCTGCCCCTAGTCTTCAGCATCAAGAGAAACTTGGCTTTTCTCTTGGCAATAAAGGAAATGGGTGAATCCTAGCATCTCTCAGACAAGGTTGATTTTTTTCTGATGGTGATCTTATACTTGCTATACGCACTGCCCTAGTGGCTGAAGCAGAGATTTGTATTTCTAGGGATGCAGGGGATGCCATTTTTCCTTTTTAATCTGCCTGTACTTGAAGAAGCATAGCCACAGCTACCAGAAACAAAGGAAGATGCTGTATAAGTCACTCCATTTGGGGCTTGCACAGGGCTGGGGACTCTCTGTGCCCCATGTGATAGTGGTGCGCCATGCCCCAATGCTTCACAAGAGGAAGGTTGGTGGGCCACATGCTCCTTCCTAGCAGGAATTACTGGGTTTTTTTTTTGCTTCTGGTGGCTAAACCGATCAAGAGGTGAGCAAAGGAAACTTGAGTATGTGCAGCTTGGAAGGGGTCCTTTTATAGCAAACCTGTTGGTTTGGCCTGCATGGGCAAAGGACATGCTTGCTTCGTCACAGTATAATAATCTCCAATTTAGACCAAATCCAGAACATACGCAGTAGATATGTGGGGTTCGACAAGGTGAAGGGGTTCAAGTGGAATTTAGGTAACAAAAATGGGTATAGGGTAGGTTTGCTTTAAAGTGGACTTGTGGCCAATATATGGACAATTATATATTCACATATTTAAGCCGTGAAGGAGCAATCACACACATCCTTAGATACATCTGTAGCTACAGCACTGTGGAGGAATTTATTCTTAAAATATATTTTGTGTTTATTACAGCTATTTATATAACGCTGTTAATTTATGCAACATTTTGCATACAGGTGCATCTCATAAATTAGAATATCGTCAAAAAGTTAATTTATTTTAGTAATTCAATTCAAAAAGTGAAACTCTTGTATAGATTCATAACACAAGGAGTGATATATTTCAAGCATTTTTTTTCTTTTAATTTTGATGATTTATGGCTTGCAGTTAGTGAAAACCCAAAATTCAGTATCTCAGAAGATTAGACTATTGCAGAAGACCAATAAAAGTTTTTTCAATACAGAAATGTTGGCTTACTGAAAAGTATGTCTATGTACAGTATAGTATGCACTCAAGTCGAAGCTCCTTTTGCATGCATTACTGCATCAATGCGGCGTGGCACGGAGGCGAACAGCCTGTGGCACTGCTGAGGTGATATGGAAGCTCAGGTTGCTTTGATAGCGGCCTTCACCTCATCTGCATTGTTGGGGTCTGGTGTCTCTTATCTTCCTCTTGACAAAACCCCACAGATCCTCTGAGATTTAGATCAGGCGAGTTTGCTGGCCAATCAAGCACAGTAATACCATGATCATTAAACCGGGTATTGGTAGTTTGGCAGTGTGGACAGGTGCCAAGTCCTGCTGGAAAATGAAATCCGCATCTCCATAAAGCTGGTCAGCAAAGAGTGAAGCATAAAATGCTCTACAATCTCCTGCTAGAGGGCTGCCCTGACTTTGGACTTGATAAAACACAGTGGACCAACACCGGCAGATGACATGGCTCCCAAAATCATCACTGACTTTGGAAAATGTTGCCTTTTATTTGGAAATCAAGGTCCCAGAGTCTGGAGGAAGAGTGGAGAGGTAAATAATCAAAGTTGCATGAGGTCCAGTGGGAAGTTTCTACAGTTGGTGATGATTTGGGGAGCCATGTCATCTATTGGTGTTGGTCCACTGTGTTTTATCAAGTCCAAAGTCAGCGCAGCCCCCTACCAGGAAATTAGAGCACTTCATGCTTCCCTCTGCTGACCAGCTTTATGGAGATGCTGATTTAATTTCCCAGCAGGACTTGGCACCTGCCCACACTACCTATACCTGGTCACATGATCATGGTATCACTGTGCTTGATTGGCCAGCAAACTCGCCTGACCTAAACCCCAAAGAGAATCTGTGTGGTATTGTCAAGAGGAAGATGAGATACCAGACCCAACCATGCAGACGAGCTGACGGCCGCTATCAAAGCAACCTGAGCTTGTATAACCCCTCAGCAGTGCCACAGGCTGATCGCCTCCATGCCACGCCGCATTGAGGCAGTAATTGCTGCAAGAGGGGCCCAAACCAAGTACTGAGTACATATGCATGCTTATACTTTTCAGAGGTCTGATATTATTCTATATACTCTCCTTATTTTATTGATTGCATGTACTATTCTAATTTACTGAGATTGTGGATTTTGGGTTTTCATGAGCTGTAAGCCATAATCATCACAATTATGACAAATCACTATATTGCTTTGCATGTAATGAGTCTATCTCCTATATTAGTTTCCCCTTTTAAGTTGCATTATTAATGTGTGTGTGGATAGATAGATAGATAGTGTCTTTCTTTTTTTTTTAATCAACAATAAAAAGAAAAACCCAGTGGTGATCAAATATCACTAAAAGAAAGCTCTATTTGTGAGGAAAATTGATATAAATTTTGTTTGAGTACAGCATTGCATGACCACCTGATTGACAATTAAAGTAGCACAGTGCTGAATAGCATAACAATGCCCTGGCCATGGAGAAGGTAAAATCTTCTGCAGCTGAAGTGGCCGGAGTTTAAGTGGTTAAAGTATCACAGTACATAGATACATATATACAGTTCATATCCTTTTGTAAACAGTTTTTTTAATGTAGAACAATAGGCAAAACTCTTTCTTTTTCCACAAAAAAAAAAGAGAGTAGGGGCAGGGTTATAACCCCTTCTGGTTAATTTTTTGCCATCTGTGCCCCATTGGGAAGATTCCCCCTTCACTTCCTATCCAATAGACAAACATGAAGGGAGAGGAAATCCCTGCAAATGAAGGGAATCCCTTGGGAACTCCCCAGGCCTTCAGAACTAGTGTCCTCATTGTAAGATTTCCCCTCTATTACTTTTCTGGGGACATCTCAGAATATGGGAAAACATTCAAACGTAATCACGGAGTTGGAAAAAGGATAACCTTCTTTATGTCAGTATTTTATTGAACTACCCTTTGCTTTAATTACAGCCTTTAGTCTGTTGGAATATGTCTCTACTAACTTTGCACATCTAGATTTTGCAATATTTGCCCGTTAGGTGACTGCAGTCTTTTAAGTCCTACCACAGAATTTCAGTGGAGTTTAAGTCTGTCCTCGGACTAGGCCATGCAAGGACATTTGTCCTTTTTCTCCTTCAGCGACTGTGTGGTCATTTTTGCTGTGTGCTTTGGGTCACTGTCATATTGGAAGATAAACCTTCCTTCCTACCATTAACAACTTTCTGGCAGAGGGCATCAGATTGTCCTCAAGAATTTGATAGTGTTTTGTCCCATCCATTTTTCCTTCTATCCTGACAAGTGCTCCAGTCCCTGCTGCAGAAAAACACCCCATACTGGATATTACCACCTCCATGCTTTTACAAAATGGAATGGTGTTATTTGGATGAGCTGTGTTGGATTTCCGCCTTACATATCGTTTGGTGTTGAGGCCAAATCATTTTATGTCTCGTTGGACCATTCCTTTTTCCATGTGGCCTTAGGATCTTCAATGTATGTTTTGGAAAAGCTCAGTCATGACTGCATGTAGCCTTTCTTTGAGGAGTGGCTTTTTTTCTTGCTACTCTCCCATACAAGCCACATTTTTGTAGCAATTTTGTGATATTCTTGTCCCATGCACACAATGACCATAATTTTCTGCAACTGCTTTAGAATTGCTGTAGGCCTCTCTCTGACCAGTTTCCTCCTTGGCTTTTTCCTCCAGTTTGGAGTGACATCCTGATCCAGGGAGGCCCTGTGTTGTACCAAATACCTTCTACTTCTTAATAATAGACTTCACTGTGGTTCTAGGCAAAAACATTTCAAAGGCTTTATCAATATAAAGCCTTTGAAATTTTTATATATCCGTCTCCTGACTTGTGCCTGTCCACAACGTTATCCCAGAGATCTTTTAATAGTTCCTTGCCACCCGTAGTTGGTTTGCTTCAGTTGCACGATCAGAGACTGAAATGCTCCAGGAAAGCTCTTTTCATGCTGAGCTAATCAAAATGACCATGGCTGATCACAGTTAAGTCAAATTGCTTTGCGTGTCATTAAGAAGGTAATTGGCTACATCTGATCGAGTTTACAAGTAATTTTAGGGAGTGGGGTAATCCTTTTTCCAACTCAGTGATTATGTTTTTAAATTGTTAACTGACATGTTGTTCTATCTTGTATGTTATATGTTGCGCTGAGTAAATACCGGCTGCAAAGCAACAAAATTTACTTATTTTAAAGGGGGGTGATTCTTTTCTTTACCCACTGTATACTTTACCTCACTGCCAGTAATCCAGTCCAGTAAATTTATTGTCATTAAAGTGACACTTTACCAGACCAGGGCATTTTGTTACCTGTATAAGTATAACAAAATGTACAGCAGGGCTCACAATTTCAAGTCCTGAGCTACTAGCTAGACCTTAGGAGGTACTCGCCACTTATTGCCTCTCCCCACCCAAACCCTACCCTACCCCACCCCTAAACACGCCCTTATAAATGATCTCATTAAATTATAATGTTAAATGTTCTATGCAGAAAAGGGTTACAAAAATATGTACAACTTTATCCGCGCCCATTGGCATGGCCTGGTCAGCTCCCATTGGCGCGGCCTGGTCAGCTCCCAGTGGCGCGGCCTGGTCAGCTCCCATCGGCGCGGCCTCCCCAGTGCTCATTGGCGCATCCCCATTAGTGCACCGGTTTAGATAATTTTTTTCCACTTGCAGAAAGCAAGCAGGCGATTGGAAATTTTGAGGGCTTATGTACAGTATATCAAATTGGTGACATTGTTGCATAAATCGCATATTAACTAGAATAACTGACTCTGATCTAAGGAGGCCCAGTAACCTGGCACAGTACTGTATAGGTGGAGGTTCTGAGACCATCTAAAGCAGGGATTCTCGAACTACGGCCCTCCAGCTGTTGCGGAACTACACATCCCATGAGGCATTGTAAAACTCTGACATTCACAGACATGAATAGGCATGATGCGAACTGTAGTTCCTGAACAACTGTAGGGCCATAGTTTGAAGACCCGTGATCTAAAGTTTCACTTAACAGGTTTATTATGAAAAATGTGTCCATTTTACATGTCTATTTAAAACTCTCACCCTTGCGTGAATAAAATCATACAAAGGAGAGGAAAAAAAAAAGACCGCTGAGCAGAATTCTGAAATAGATGGCAGATGTTAAACTGAATTTTTATGGTTTATAAATATCTGCAACCTTTTTACACTTTTTTTTTTTTTTTTTTTTTGAAAGGTTTACTTGTCTTTTCCTGTTTGAACTCGAGACTAGATAGGTGGAGAAAATTGTATTTTCAGACCAGAAGTTTTAAAGCTAATGAAAAGTTGCAAACCTGCACACTTCTATGTTAGGCCCTGTTCACACCTGTGCGTTTCAAAAAATCCTGGTTGCTGCATCTTTGATGCACTTTCATGAAAACGCATGCCTTTACAGATTAGTGGTAACGCACCTAAAATGTATTGCTCAGATGTGAACCACCCGTATAAATATATAAGGGTTCCATATAGTGAACTTGGTGTTGAGTTGTTCACTTTAAGGTCATCACAGAGGACAAGAGGGCACTCTTTACCTCTAGAGGAAAAGTGATATTTGTTTCCAAATACGGAAAGGTTTCTTCACCGTAAGAGGTGTGAAAATGTGGAATAGACTCCCTCCAGAGGTGGTTCTGGCTAGATCACTAGATTGCTTTAAAAACAGGCCTGGATTAACTTGTATAAATGGGTACTATTATTTATAGGTAAAGTTGATCCAGGGAATATCTGATTTCCTCTCGGGGGATCAGGAAGGAATTTTTCCCCTGCTGTAGCAAATTGGCTCATGCTTTGCTGGGGTTTTTTGCCTTCTTCTGGATCAACTGCGGGTATAGGATTGTGTATATGGGATTGTATGGTTGGGTTTTTTTTTTTTTTTTACTGTTTTTTTTATTGGTTGAGCCAGATGGTCTTTTTTTTTTTTTCAACCTGACTATGCAACTATAATGTCCTGGATGAGAAGCTGTTGTAGCTGCTGCAGCTATGATTATGGTGTCCTTCTTTTTTTTTTTTTTTGAGCTGTTGACTGGGTTTCAGGTAAAAGTGATCTGAGCGGCTCCACAACCACCCAATCACTTTGCTATGGTTCAGAAGGACCCCCTCTCCTTCCACCAACTTTCCCTGGCTATCCCATTCCACTAGGGAGCTTGGGCTGACTGCCCTCCGAGAAGATGGAGGAACATCCATTCCCTTGTCTTCTCTGTGAAGAATGAATCTGGAAACGATAAGGTTTTGGTCATTCCGGTACAGTCCTGTGTTTCCCAGATTTGTTTAACCACTTCAGCCCCGGAAGGTTTTACCCCCTTTATGACCAGGCCATTTTTTTGCCATTAGGCACTGCGTTATTTTAACTGACCATTGCGCGGTCATGCGACGCTGTACCCAAATAAAAATGTCCTTTCCCCCCCCCCACAAATAGAGCTTTCTTTTGGTGGTATTTGATCACCTCCACGGTATTTGTTTATTGCACTATAAACAAATAAGATCTACAATTTTGAAAAAAAAAAAAAAAAATATATATATATATATATATATATATATATATATATATATATATATATATATATATATATATATATATATATATATAATATATTTAATATATTTATAATATGTTTACTTTCTGCCATAAAACACATCCAATAACAAAAAGTAACAAATCAAATTTCTTCATAAATTCAGGCCAATGTGTACATATTTTTGGTAAAAAAAAAAAAAATCTCTCGTATATTGGTTTGCGCAAAAGTTATAGTGTCTACAAACTATGGAATATTTTTGTAGCATTTTTATTTTATTTTATTTTTTTACTAGTAATGGTGGTGATCAGTTGATTTTTAGTGGGCCTGTGACGTTGTGGCTGACAAATTGGACACCTGACAATTTTTTGGGAATCTTTGATATTATTATAGTGATCAGTGCTAAAAATATGCCGTTACCGTACTAATGACACTTGCAAGGTTAACACCAGGGGCGATCAAAGGGATAAGTGTGCTCCTAGGGAGCGCTTGCTAACTGTGGGGGGTGGTCTGACTGGATAAAGACAGAGATCCGTGTTCCTGCTTGGCAGGAACACAAGATCTCCATCTTCTTCCCTGGTAGAAAGGCGATCTGCCTTTGTTTACATAGGCAGATTGCCGTTCTGCCTCTCTGGGGAATGATTGCGGTTGGCCGGCGGACATCGGGTCCGCCGGACCGTCTCATTGGCATCCCCTGTGCCCAATCAGCACGCGATTGCGCCTCCAGCAGCGCACGCCACCCAGTGGCTATTGCACAAAATCACGTACAGGTACGTGATTTTGCGCACTATAGCCAATCTGCCACAGTAAACATGCGGCAGGCGGTCGGCAAGTGGTTAATCAGCTGCCTTGAACGGCAAAGGAGGGAACAGGGATTTAATAGAACTCGTATCTCTCTCTAAAGAGGATTTGTCCCTGCTCAAGATAGTGTCCATCCCTTGTGATGGCAATAAATTTAAATGAAAAAAAGTGTTTAATTTTTCTTATTTTAATATGAAAACCGTGATTACACCACACATGTGATTTATTGCCATGAACGTCTTAGTGAAAGCAATAATTTATTGCCTAATTCTAAACTGGTAACCCATGAAGGCTTTATAAAGCATTGCCTATGGATAATTTTAGGCATCATCCGTTTGTTGCCATTCCACAGGCTTGCTCCATTTTAAACCTCGACATGCTGAGTTTCTGTTTATTTGACACAACCTCCATCTTTTTTTTGTATTTTACAAAAAAAATTAGTTTGCACCAAAATTCTTTAAAGCGGTAGTATCCCGCTTTTTGACACTTTTACCTACAGGTAAGCCTATAATGAGGCTTACCTGTAGGTATAATTAATATCTCCTAAACCGGCACGCGAGCGGCGCATGCGCTCTGAAGGTCCGGGGGGACCTTCAGTTTTCCTAGCCGACAGCTTGCCGGAAAATCACTCCCGCGCGCATTCGCGCGGGAGTGACTTCATCGCGGCTCCGGCCAATCACAGCGCCGGAGCCGCCGAACCTGGAAGAGACGCCGAGGGATCATGGCGGCGCCTGCAGCGATGTCCGTGTCGGGGCTTCGTTCTAAGGTAAGTAATGCATAATGAGCTAGTATGCGATACATACTAGCTCATTATGGCTTTGTCTTGCAGGTTTTTTTTTTTTTTTTTTCATTTTCGGGTTTACAACCGCTTTAAGTGTTTTTTTTTTTTTTTTTCTTGATTTTGATAAATGGCTGCGCAAATATTTGTGCAACAAAAAGTCCAGTGCTTTTGCTTTCAGAAAATATATAATGTTATGGGGTCCTAAGTAACCTTCTAGCGAAAAAATTCTGATTGTTTTTATGTAGTGGTTAAAGGCTACTTTCACCTTTTTTGGAACATGTAACATATTCAGGGTAGAAGATGTAACCTGTTCTTGCTTCTTCTCCCCCCTCCCTGTGACAGCAGGCAGGGGATCTTCTCCCACACCCGCTGTCACAGTATATAAAAAAAAATAAAAATAAAGCGGCTGTGCGTGGCTCCGTCCACGCAGGCCACGTCAATCATTCAGTTTCCTGTAAATGAATGCTTACAAGTACTGTTAACTGCAGTGTAGTTCTCAATGAACTGTGAAGGTGCTGGTGAGCGCTCTCATGGTCCATTGGTTCTTTCTGACATTCAGTAACTGCCTGCCTGCCTGCCCATACGAGGTACAGGCAGAAAGCTTACTGACTTTATGAAGGATCCAGGCCAGGTTCAATGCCTTACAGGCTGCAGTGAAAAAAAATAAATGCACGTTTTTTTTTAACTGCAAAAAGATGTGCATTTTATTATTATTATTTTTTTTTTTTTTTTTTTTTTATAAAAGGTGAACTTTTAAGCAAAGACACCGTAATTAGGAGGTATTTTGAATTTGTGTTTTTGTGCCATTGAAAGTCTAGCATTGAATGACACCTGTGAGGGTAAAGCCCCGTACACACGTACCGATCGTCGGCGAACGATCGGCCGTCTTTTGTCCAGGGCTGTCGGTGTCTGTTGAAAAGTGCAAAAGACTGCACAAGAATTTTGTCCGCCGACTGCAGAAGTGATGTCATGTAATGGTTAACTTTCCCTGTGTTTTTTCCTTTTCTGAGCATGCCCAGTCTTGCAAATCTGCGGTCTGTCGGCCGAAATCTGTACTGACTGGCGAACAATCGGCCGCTCTGGTGTCGGCATACAAAAATTTTAATGCTTGCAAGACAGATTCTTGTCGGCAGAATGTGCGCTGACGGCTGTCGGAGGCACCATACTAACAAGCGTACAATCGGCAGATCGTTTGTCCGCCGACGATCGGTACGTGTGTATGGGCCTTAACTCTTTTATATGACTTGAACTTTTTTTTTTTTTTTTTTTTTTTTTTTTTTTTTATTAAATAAGGGGGACAACGAACCTAAAGAAAATAAGATATTGGCAAGTGGCTCATGCACACTGCAGCTAAAAAAAAAAAGCTGCTTTTACAGGCATTTGAGCTTTTATTTTAGCTTGTGCTTTTTTGTGCTGCTCCTTTTTTTTTATTTTTTTTTTTTTTATTTTTTTTTGCACGCTTTTTTTTGAGCTTAAGGATTTTTTTTTTTTTTTTTCCCACAAACCCTCCTAGATAGTATTTTCTTGAAAAACCTACTAGATCCTCATAATAGATTTTTAAAGCAATCCAAACAGGTTTATGTAAAAAGTAGATATTTTATTAAAAAAAAATATTGTTTCTTAAAAAGGAAAAACCTCAGTCAAAGCATTGAAAACACAGAATATGCATGTGTAATATAATAATGAAAAATAAAGAAAAGTGGTCACAGATAGGGCGAAATGGCGTTCCCCAGCTATGCTGAAAATTCCAAAAGGACAAACCGCTTAGATGTTACCACAGCAGGGGAAAAGCCAACGCGTTTCTAAATTTATAATAATATAGATTCTTCCTCCGGGATTTTTCTGCCTCTTATCTTCGATGAGACTGTTTAGTATGGGTGTGTCTATGGACTAAGGCCCCTTTCACACTGTAGAGTCGGTTGGCGGACTCCATTTTACTCAGTGGGGGATCGATCCACCGATCCCCCGCTGAGCAGGCGGATGGCAGCTCTGTCTCTGCGCTGTGTGTGGAGACACAGCTGTCAGGTCCCCATTGTTCTCTATGGGGGAATCGGATGAGAACAGACCGTCTGTCCGTTCTCATCCGATCCCCTGGACGGATGGAAAATAGGGTTTCCATCATCCAGATTTGACGCATCGGATGTCAGCGGACATGTCTCCGCTGACATCTGATGCCCCATAGAGATGCATGGGGCATCTGTTCAGATCCTGCAAAAAAAACGGACAGGCGGATCTGAACGGTGTGAAAGGGACCTCCTAGCTGAGATCAGCAAATGACATTGCAAAAAGGATCGCTGGAACGCAATATCCAATTTCGATACCCAATTGGTAACAAAGGGGCCTGAAGCTAAGATGACAGAGCTAAGATTCAATCATTCAACTCCTACTGCAGCTTGTTACGTGCCTAAAGAACCGACCATAGAGGTGGCTCCCTTCAGATCTTCTGAGTGTCGTACAAAAAATAGATTTAGAGGTAGTCCAGCAATAAAGTATCCAATTCCCCTCATCCACATGTTAAGGGGTCAGAGAATGGCTAGGCCATTATAGATCCAGCCATGTTGCAGGAGAGCCTCGGCCCGGGACTCTCCTCCTCTTTGGCTGAGACAGCAGTGGAGAGCCATTGGCTCCCGCTGCTGTCAAAGTCAGTGAGCCAATGAGGGGAGAGAGGGGGTGGGGCCTAACCAGGACTCCATGTCTGAATGGACACAGGGAGCTCTGGTGCCCCTATAGCAAGCTTCTTCCTGTGGGGACCAGGAGCGCTGAAGAGTGACCCAAAAAGAGGAGGATCTGGGCTGCTCTGTGCAAAACCGCTGCACAGAGCAGGTAAGTATAACATGTTTTTGGTATTTTTAAGGGAAAAAAACAAAAAAAAGAGACTTTAGTATAATTTTAAAGCTCTACAGTTTGAAGCTGGTTCCCACCGTCCCCATCGCACAAGGACCTATAGGAAGGCTGGAGAGACATGTCCAAACTCAAACTGAACTGGATAGGTTGAGATTGGGATATTTTTTTCAGCTGCCTGTAATAATGACTTTTTCAGAAGGTTTTTGTTGCAGATGCTGAGTATCTTCAACTGCAGCATTTTCATACATTCACTCTTCGTGATAGAAGGAAAGAAGGCTCTGTAAAGCGAATCTTTTTTTATATATAGACTTGTCCTTTAAATCTCCTACATTCCTCAGTTATTTGGTTTCTCATTTGCTTGTATGCAATAGCAGAGAAAAAGGCAGCTGAAGTGTGATGAGCCGGGATAAAGAGGACATGGCTGATGTATTTCTGGAATATATCTGTCCGTTCTTTGTTTTGAAGAAGTAGGGGATAAGCCACGCTGAGGCTGATTGTAAAAAGACGAAGAAGCGGCATGTCTAAGCTGTCTGTAGGAATTACATTCCATCTGTCAAACTTCCATTGTAGGCTAGAAAATAACATCTGGAATTTGGTTGCCATTGGAAAACACATATCACTTGCTGTTAAGTTTTAGACATCAATGCAGTTTTTGTTTTAAATATAATTTAATGTAAATATTCCGGTGATGAGCCCATTGCGCCACATCTGCAGTTCCCACCAGTGATGAGCACATTGCGCCACATCTGCAGTTCCCACCGGTGATGAGCACATTGTGCCACATCTGCAGTTCCCACCGGTGATGAGCACATTGCCCCACATCTGCAGTTCCCTCCGGTGATGAGCACATTGCGCCACATCTGCAGTTCCCCCCGGTGATGAGCACATTGTGCCACATCTGCAGTTCCCTCTGGTGATGAGCACATTGTGCCACATCTGCAGTTCCCTCTGGTGATGAGCACATTGTGCCACATCTGCAGTTCCCACCGGTGATGGGCACATTGCGCCACATCTGCAGTTCCCACCGGTGATGGGCACATTGCGCCACATCTGCAGTTCCCACCGGTGATGAGCACATTGCGCCACATCTGCAGTTCCGTCCGGTGGTGAGCGCATTGCGCCACATCTGCAGTTCCGTCCGGTGGTGAGCGCATTGCGCCACATCTGCAGTTCCGTCCGGTGGTGAGCGCATTGCGCCACATCTGCAGTTCCGTCCGGTGATGAGCGCATTGCGCCACATCTGCAGTTCCCTCCGGTGATGAGCACATTATGCCACATCTGCAGTTCCCACCGGTGATGAGCACATTGCGCCATATCTGCAGTTCCCTCCGGTGATGAGCACATAGTTCCCATTGTATGGGAGGCAAAATGCTGTACATGTGCTGCTGAGTAAGACCTGGCTGAGTTTTCAGAAGTAATATCAAGAAACTGACCAGATTCCCAAAAGTTGGAGAGCGGAGGAATTACGCCTCAGTGTGCTTCTGCTCCTTAACCGCTTTCGGACCACCTCAGAAATACTGCGTCGGGCTGGCCCTCCTCACGAAACGATGTAGGTATACGTCCGTTGCGTGCCTGCAGCTAGGGGGCGCGCGCCGCTGCTGGCGCGCTCCCGCCCCCACTTGGCAGCGGGGACTCCGGTGCACGGGGCAGGCGGCTCCAATTGCCGCCTGCCACCCGCAATCGTTCCCCACTAAGAGAGAAGAATGGTCAGCTGTTGTAAACACAGCTGACCGTTCTCTCTGGAATGATCAGAGCTCCAGTGATCCTTTCACAAGCCCAACCCCCCACAGTTAGAAACACACCCCTAGGTACACATTGAAACCCTTTAATCGCCCCTTGTCAGCGGGGAAGCCAGCTAGTCAGCGGGGAAAGTGGGTAAAGGACCCCTTTAGTCCTTTAGTGGTTAATAGTCCAATCAGCCAGCAGCAAATCAGGAGGTAACACCATTTCTAATGACAAAAAAAGGTATTTTCCCATTAACCAGTAATTGTGTTTTTTTTTTTCCCCTGTACTTCATGATTAGATCATGATGAAGAAATGTTGCACTAAAATACAAGGTCTGATCATGTGCCACTTCCCAATCCCTATTTACAAAAATCAGAACTGCAGCAAATCTTAACTTTTTTTTTTTTTTTTTTTTTTTTTTTTACTATAAGCTAAAATAATATTAAAAAGAAAGGCAGGGATTTGAGGTATTGTAGTAAATACCTTTTTGGCTATATACTTTATATAAATTATCACTCGTGTGAAATAGAGTAGTAATTTATTGTACGGTCATACAGCTTTTGTTATATAATTTTCTTTATGAATTTTGATTGCTTACAATGATTTAGGCATTGGTCTAAAACTCTTACCGTGAATGGGTGAAAGAAGAAAAATTGGAAAGGGAAAATGAAAAAAGTGAATTCTAGAAAAGAATAAGTAAGGGGATGAAAAGCGGGAATGGGAATAGGAATGTTCGTAGTGGCAGTGGGGGGGACAATTGTTGATGGACAATAGGTCATCCCTACCATCGGAATTTCTGCAGATAATTTGCTGCAACTACAAATTTTTTGATCGCAATTTGTAGCCATTGATCATTCTTGGCGCCAGAACCCTTCCTTTGCCATCAGTATTTTAAACCTTTCTAAATGTTGGTGAATGGAGTTTTTCATTATTCGTGAAACTCTATATTCTTCTTTGGGGAAGGAGACCTTTTTTGGTTTTCCAAGCTATTTCATTGGTTTGTTTTTGCAGCAAGAAATACAGAACAAGGCAATTTGTGACTCCATTTTTGTATAAAATGCGGTCTGTGGAGCCTGAGAATCATTGGCTTGATAGGGAAGTCAAAAGGGTTGAAGACCATTAACCAGAGACGCAATACCTTTTGGCCTTCTCTGGATCAACTGTGGGTATAGGTTTGTGTATATGAAAGTTTTTTATTTATTGTCTTCTATTGGTTGAACAAAATGGACTTGATTTTTTATTTTTTTTTTCCCAACCTGATTAGCCATAAAATCCCTGAACACCTAAAGGCTTCATATGTGCCACACATAATGGGATTAGATAACGATTTATTGTTAATTTATATGCAGATTAAATAGATGTAGTGTTTATAGAACGTTTAAAAATGAGCTGCCATATGTTAAGACCTTCCTCCTCGAGCATCGTTTTTTTTTTTCTCCCATTTGGCAACATAAGGATATGATGTATGAAGAAATACAGAATATAAAGTGCAAATCTGCTTCGAAAAATGTAAATTCTAGAGGCAGATGTGCTTGAAGCTAGCTAGGTTTTGAGAGCTCTACAAGGGAATTTAACCAGTGTTTGTATATTACTAAAAGGTAATATTTCTTTGGATGTGTGAAGTCACCTGGAGTTCCGAAAATTGTGCCCAGGGGTGTACTTATTTATCATCCACAAGGAAAGGCCTCATGTTTTCAAAGCTTGGGAAGGGAACAGAGCGGGGTATAGGTCAAGGGTTAGCATTTTGGATGACTTTAAAGTTATTGAATACCTAATACTATCCAAAGCCTTCACATTTTGTTCAAAAGAGGTCTTAAGCTGGCCATAGATGGATAGAATTTCAAACAAAATTAAAAATAAAGTCTTCAGAAAATTCATACGAAAATTCTCAGAACATTTGTCTTTCAAAAGATTTTGTTCGCTTTTAACACTTGATTTTGGAATGAATAGACGTTACGGAGTGAAAACCATGGACACTGTTAGAAATTTGAGACTAAAATTGACATCCTGCTTCTTGGAATTTTCTCGTAACTGGTCGAAAACGAACATCGATTTGACCCACCAATGGTTAGAAAAACAATTAGACATTCTTAGAACCAAATTCTTTTCCCAAGAGGTATTAGAAGTTTTACTCCATCTATGGTCAGCTTTATTGTAGGCAGGTAAGGCCCAGGAACCCCCGGAGACACTTCCTTTGATAGAAATAGGATCACATTTTTGGGATTGACTGACAAATCCAAAGTGTAAGATTATATGCCGCATTCAATTTTGCAATGGTTACAATTTTCACAGCTGAATACATTTATAGATTGGGAACCCCCTATCCTCACAAAGAGCTGTGCTTATTGTTCTGCAAGTATGGCTAGTTTCCGTATTTTTCCATGTACGGTCTATATTTTTTTTTTTTATACTAAAATTAACCGAAAACCCTCCCCATGGAGGCACAACTGGATTTTATGTAGTGGGGCATTGGATTATGAGATATTATGGTACTCCATACTAGCTCATTATGAAATATTTACCTTAGAACGAAGCCCCCGCAGCGCCGCCAGCTCACTCCATCTATTCCTGGTCTTCCTTCCGGGTTCATGTTTTTTCGGCCATCTGATTGCCCAAAGTCACAATGACATCCCTCCCGCGCTACAACAGGATCAAAGTAAATTATACCGGTTTCTTTACTTTACAAGCACTGGAGTAGTTGCAGACAATAGAATTGCACAGGCAGGGCGAGAGGGGAGGTGCAGGGCGGAGATTGGCTCACACACAGACTACGAAACTGACAGGCAGAGAGGGAGGGGGGAGATGCAGAGACACTGAGGATAGAGCAGGATGAAGGAGGCACATAAACTGAATACGGTATCCAGGATCAGCAGCCATGATAAATGTGGTTAGTTTAAACGGGGGAAGACAGGGACAGGCAGGATCAACCAGGTATTGTGCAACATAGAAATGGACTTGCATTTGACACCAATTCCTTGGACTACAGAAGATACATTGCGACCAAATTGTTCCTTGTTTATCAAATCCTAATATGGTTGCCTATATTATATTATATACAGTATATATATGTGTGTGTGTGTGTGTGTGTGTGTGTGTATGTATATATATATATATATATATATATATATATATATATATATATATATATATATATATATATATATATATATATATATATATATATATATATATATAATATATATATAATATATAATTTTTTTTTTTTATATATATATATATATATATATATTGATACCTTACCTACAATTACAATCATTGCTAGTTGACAATTTTCCTGTGACCACCAATGTAAGCGATCACTTACACATTCACCACTAATGTTGTATATCAAAGTTTTACAGTTTGCAGTCTTTTCTGTTATTTATATTTAATTTCAAAATCGTTACAGGAATAATTTTGTTGTATGGATCAGATAAAAATAATCTGCTCTGGGTGTCTCATTCTAGATATGTCATATTCTGTTAGTCTTTTATTTAAAGCCCCACTGCAATGGTAACTGCTCAATTAGTCTAAGGGAGAGTTTTTGAACTTTAACTTATTTGATCCTCTGCTCCCCAGACAGATGATGCTCCCCCACACTCTGGCGGCGGACTGTCCCACAGCATCATCATGTCCAAATGCAGGGCTGCGCCCTGGGCCTGTTGATGTCAGGACCCTAGACTGCTGGAGCATGGGAGGAGAAGATGCTGCGGGGACCGATCTAGCAGCACAGAGGATCGGGTAAGTAGATCCTTTTTTATGTTCCCTAGACCTAAATGACCAGTTAACACTTGTTGTGCAGGCGCAGCTCTACTGCAATGTATTATTTTTGAAAGCGGAAGTTGCGCTTTTCCTCCACATTTGGCTCACCATTTTTTTGGGGGGGGGGGGGGGGGGTTGCCTGGTTGTGACAGGTACCAGCTCCCCCACTTTTGGTCAGATTGCCACGTTGATCTCAGTGGAAGTTCAGCCCTCTCTCCTTCCTCCGCAGCTTTCTGGCACACTTCTTGAACATGTGCAGTGAGCAGCCGGCTGTGAAGCTGCAAGCAGTCACCGCTTGCAGCCCACAGTTAAGTGGGGTACACACTAGAAGAAATACGGGCAAAAGATCGTCCGATTTTCCTAGTTTTTTACAGCAAAAAATCTGATGAAGGAAAATGCTTACGAAAATTCTCGTACGACAAAGGCTATTTTTTTTTTTTTCTGATCATGCAGTCTTTTGTTTCTGTTTTTCTGTTTTTTTTTTTATTTGACTCAAAACCTTACAAAAACGGTACACATTAAATGAAAATCATTCGTTCTGTTCCCGCACTAAAAATATTTTGGAGCTTGTCCCAATTTGTGTTTTTTTTTTTTTTTTTTAAGATTTTAATTTTTTATTATTATTAAGGCTGCGAATTACAAATACGGCATAACAAAAAAATATGAATAATTTCATACATTTTTATATATAAGCAGTCTTATTAATCATGAAAAAAGAATAGTCATATTAACCTATCCCATGCCCCTTATTTGTTCAGAGGGTTGGAATTGGCTGTAGAAAGTTGTGTACACACTATACCAAAACTGTACCCGAGTTCCTCGGATGAAAATGTTCGCCCGATTTTCTTAGCGAGTACAAGCTTTTAGTATGTCGGTGCCGGGAACCGAAGCCTGGTGAAGAAACCGGCTGGGTGAGAATAGCACTGGATCCTGGGACAGGTGGGTGTCTATTTTAAAGCGTAACTCCACTTTTGTTGCAGACTCCTACCTTTTTATTCTGAAGAAATCCCGGTCTTTGCCCCTTTGCTGAGTGGGTCTAATGGGTGGGTTCATAATTATCAATCAGCTGTGCAGCTGCAGAGCACTAAAGAGGAAAGCTGCTGTGCCTGCATCTCTTTAGATGTGTTTTTATTGGGAGTATCTCACCATAAATTATATTTTTGTGGCAGGGGATGCCAGAAATCTGACTTGTATCTTAGTGCAGACTTCTGGGAAAATGGGTGAGCCAATCACACAAGCAGGAAATGTTTCTGGGGGTGTGGTCAGTATACATTCTGTGTACAGAACAGCTTCAGGCGGCCATATTGCATTGCATTGTCAGAAAATTACAGCGGCTGCAGATTGAAAAGGAAAGGTCCTTTTTAATAACATTCAATTACAATATGACTTTTAATTGTATAAGTTATATTATTTTTTCTTTATTTGCATTCTTCCCCATGAAAATGGAGTTACCCTTTAACTAGTTCAGCTCCGGAAAGGTTTCATCCCCTTCCTGACCCGGCCATTTTTTGCGATCCGGTACTGCGTTGCTTTAATGAACAATTGCGCGGTCATGCAACTCTGTACCCAAATAAAATTGATGTCCTTTTTCCCCACAAATAGAGCTTTCTTTTGGTGGTATTTGATCACCTCTGCATTTTTTTATTTTTTGCGCTATAAACAAGAGCATTAATTTTGGAAAAAAAAAACCAAAACATTTTTTACTTTCTACTATAAAACGCATCCAATAAAAAAATGTAAAAAATGTAATTTATTCATCATCAATTTAGGCCAGTATGTATTCTGCTACATATTTTTGCTAAATAAATCCTAATAAGTGTATATTGATTGGTTTTCGCAAAAGTTATCGCGTCTACAAACTGAGGGATAGATTTATCTACTTTTTTTTTTTTTTTTCCATTGTTTTTACTAGTAATGGTGGTGATCGGTGATTTTTAGCAGGACTGTGACATTGTTGCAGACAAATCTCACCCTAAGTGACACTTTTTGGGGACCAGTGACACCAGTACATTGATCAGTGGTAAAAAAAAAAAATGCACGGTCACTGTATAAATGACACTGGCAGGGAAGGGGTTAACAGGGGCAATCAAAGGGTTAAGTGTGCTCCTAGTTAGTGCTTTCTAACTGGGGGGGGGGGGAGATGCTGTGACTGGAGGAAAACGGAGATTTGTATTTCTGCTTAGCAGAAACACCAGATCTCCATTTTCCTCCCTCACTGTTCTCTGAATGATCGGCGGGTCCTTGGAGCTGCGGCAGAGCGGCCCTCAAGTGCAAAATCACATACCTGTACGTGATTCAGATCTTCAGCTCTGAGACGCACGCTTGTGCTGCTGGAGCCCCGCTCCCACTGTGATTGGACAAAGTTCAAAGTGGGAGTCCTTGCAGCTGCAACAGGGCGGCCCTTAAGCGCAAAACCCAATACCTGTACATGATTCAGATCTGCGGCTTGGAGGCGCATGCGCGCGCAGCTGGAGCCCTGCTCCCGCTGTGATTGGTCACAGTGGGAGTCCTCTGAGCTGCGGCAGGGCGGCCCTTAAGCGCAAAATCCAATTCCTTTTACATGATTCAGATCTTCGGCTTGGAGGCGCAGCCGCAGTCCCGCTCCTGCTGTGATTGGACACAGTGGGAGCCAATCAGCGGGTCTAGCGGCGCATGGGTGCGCCTCCGAGCCGAAGATCCGAATCATGTACAGGTGTGTGATTTTGCGCTTAAGGGCTGCCCTGCCGCAGTAAATGTACGCGGGGTGGTCCTTACCGGGTAAATGTCAGCCGCTACAGTGTTTGTTTGTAGCTGCTGACTTTTCCAAAAACCTTCCAAAAATTCCAAAAACCTATCCCGTAGTTTGTAAATGCTATAACTTTTGCGCAAACCAATTAAAATACGCTTTTTGGGATTTTTTTTTTTCACCAAAAATATGTAGCAGAATACAAATTGGCCTAAACTGATAAAAAAATTAGATTTTAAAAATTTTTGTATTGGGAATGTTTTATAGCAGAAAGTAAAAAAATAAGGCTTTATTTTTTTAAATTGTCGCTCTTTTTTTGTTTATAGCACAAAATCTAAAAACCGCAGAGTTGATTAAATACCGCCAAAAGAAAGCTCTATTCGTGGGGAAAAAAGGGCATCAATTGTATTTGGATACAGCATTGCACGACCGCGCAATTTTTCGGTAATGTAACGCAGTGCCGAATCGCAAAAAATTGCCTGGTCATTAAGGGGGTGAAAGGGCTCTTTCACACTATGTGTCCGTTGGACGGACTCCGTTTATCTCAGCGGGGGATCGATCCCCCGCTGAGCAGGAGAAGGACAGCTGTTCTCCGTGCTGTGTGCGGAGACACAGCTGTCAGAGCCCCATAGATCTCTATGGGGGAATCGGATGGGAACGGACCGTCGGTCCGTTCTCATCCGATCCGCTGGATGGATGGAAAATAGGGTTTCCATCCGTCCAGATTTGATGGATCGGATGTCAGTGGACATGTCTCCGCTGACATCTGATGCCCCATAGGGATGCATGGGGGGACCGTTCAGATCCGCCAAAAAAACTGACAGGCGGATCTGGACGGTCCGCCTGTGTGAAAGAGGCCTAAAGGTTCCTACAGGGCAAAAAGGTTCATAAAGACTGATCAGTGACAAGAGAGACCTCATTCTTGGGACCGATCTTCTACCGTCGTATTCTTTCATTTTCCTATGCAGTTAAAAAAAAAAAAAAAAGTGACCCATCTGTGCATGCTTCAGTAATCAGACTGGTGAATCAAAGCCTCAGTCCCTCCCCAGCCATTGTACACTTAGACCCCCCCTCTGTCTGTCCCTCGCTCCTTCCATTTCTGCACGCCCCCACATGCTTCCTCTTGCTTGATGTCCCGTCAGCCGTAACCTATCACTAAATTCACTTGCCATCCCACGCAGACTTCCTTCAGTCCCGAAGAAGCACTCTGCTAGTGAGACATTCACAATCGGAGCTGACAGAGCCAGCCGTCGAAAAGCTATCCAGGTGTCGCTTTTGACTGTCATGGCAACTAGCTCTGCGGGGATGTAATTAGCAACCAGTTAGATGCCGAGAGAAATTGAAAATAAAAAAATAAAAAAAGGAATGTCTACTCCTGCAAGGGGTTAAATTATTGAAAGCAAGCAGATTGTGGCTGAGGTATTAAACTTTTATTTTATGGGCTCCCTGATTTGTTGCTTGGGGCCTAAATATGGGAGCTGAAAATGTACCACGCGCCTGTTAATTCCATATGTTGACACCCCCGTGTTAGAGGGTATGCCGCCCCCTCATCAGTCTCAGAGCTGGCCTGCGATTGTGGAGAATCGGGCATACTGCGTATTAGTGTGCTGTTTTTTTTTCGTTGCTTGGCAATGCTTAATTCTAAATAGTGCATTTTACTTCCTTACATGGGAATTTGATTTCTGTCTGTGCTATTTTTATTTATTTTTTTTTATTCTGGGTGCTAGAGAAAACCCATTGCTTAGTTAAAAATTAAAAAATAAATTAAAACATTTTGAAAAATTAAAAATAGAGGCCAGTAGCTGAGGTTGGTGAGGACGTGCCTTTTTGTCTGAATAATCCTTTCTGGTCTGGCCCAGCTCTAGCTTGTAACTATCGATTACTATTGGCATATCTACAGTATGGAGGCACTTGGCACATGCCCAAGGGTCTTGAGTATGAAAGCACAAAGTGACCCCCTGTACTGAGGCTTAAAACAAAGTGAAAACCCATTGCTTAGTCTAAAAAAACAAAAAAGCTAAATTAAAAAAACTTAAAATGAAAAAATAAAAAGAGCAGTGGAGAACCCGCCCCCAAGGGTCACAAGGGCCTTTACTATGAAAGCACAAAGTCTAAATAATCCTTTCTGGTCTGGGCCAGCTCCAGTTGGTAACTATTGATTACTATTGGCAAATCTACAGTATGGAGGCACTTGACACATGCTTAGAGCAGTGGAGAACCCGCCCCCAAGGGTCACAAGGGCCTTTAGTATGAAAGCACAAAGTCTAAATAATCCTTTCTGGTCTGGCCCAGCTCCAGCTGGTAACTATCGATTACCATTAGCATATCTACAGTATGGAGGCACTTGGCACATGCCCAAGGGTCACAAGGGTCTTTAGTATGAAAGCACAAAGTGACCCCCTGTACTGAGGCTTGAAACAAAGAGAAAACTGATTGCTTAGTCTAAAAAACAAAAAAAATGTAAAAAATTAAAAATGAAGAAATAAAAACAGCAGCCACGAGCTGAGGTTGGTGAGGACGTGCCTTTTTGTCTGAATGATCCTTTCTGGTCTGGCCCAGCTCTAGCTGATCACTATTGATTACTATTCGCATAGCTACAGTATGGGTTACAAGGGTCTTGAGTATGAAAGCACAAAGTGACCCCTTTACTGAGGCTTGAAACAAAGAGAAAACCCAATGCTTAGTCTAAAATAAAAAAAAAAAAATTAAAAATGAAGAAATAAAAATAGTGACCACTACATGAGGTTGGTGAGGACGTGCCTTTTTGTCTGAATTATCCTTTCTGGTCTGGCCCAGCTCTAGCTGGTAACTATTGATTACTATTAGCTTATCTACAGTATGGAGGCACTTGGCACATGCTTAGAGCAGTGTAGAACCCGCCCCCAAGGGTCACGAAGGTCTTTAGTATGAAAGCACAAAGTGACCCCTGTACTGAGGCTTGAAACAAAGAGAAAACCCATTGCTTAATCTAAAGAAACAAAAAAAAACTAAATTAAAAAAATTAAAAATGGAAAAAAAAATAGTGGCCACTAGCTGAGGTTGGTGAGGACGTGCCTTTTTGTCTGAATAATCCTTTCTGGTCTGGCCCAGCTCCAGCTGGTAATTTAATTACTATTCATATATCTACAATATGGAGACACTTGGCTCCTGCTTAGAGTAGTGGACAACCCACCTCCAAGGGTCACAAGGGTCTTTAGTATGAAAGCAAAAAGTGACCCCCTGTACTGAGGCTTGAAACAAAAGCCTGCCTTTGACATTAGCCTTTTCTATGTGTGTGTGCTTTGGATATACTTTATCTGGCTATGGATAGTCCTGTGCAGCTAAAGGTGACAACATTGCAGTAAAATCATAGCAGTGTTGTCACCCAATTCAGGAAGTCCTGGGGAGCTGGCAGGATCACCAAGTACATATTTTTTTGAACTCTGGAAAAATATACCATTGAAATCTTTAAAACAAGTTTAACTTATTTTAATATATATATATATTATAAAGTTTATATTTATTTTTTTGAACATGTATATTATGTGAAGGCTGTTTAGTCATGTATTGATGGTTTGCTAATAATTGCATTTTTTATATTTTACTTTATTTACACACACATTTTGTGAACACAGTTTATTCATGGATTAAGGTTTGGCAATAGATTTGTTTATGTTGCATGGAACAATCATTTAAAGGATAATTTCACCTTCTGTAGAAAAAATATATGCACATCTATTTGCAGATAAAATGTGCATTTATTTATTTATTTTTTTCCAATATAAATGAGAAGTGGCGCTAAATCCTAATAGTGCAATCATGAAGAATCACATGGTAAATGTGGCATGAAAACCGCTAAACATGCAGTGCATAAATTATGAGCAAAATATATAATTAAAAAAAATCAATTATATGAAAATGATCTAATAAAATGGGTGCAAAATCCAGTGTTGGGTGAAAATAAAGTCCTTTTCAATGTCCATAAAGTGCAGAAAAGTGTTTAAGTAACGTTGATTGCTGAAATCCACCAACAAGCACCAACACTTAGCACACTCTTCTTACCAGATAGCATAGACCATAAATTATAATGCTCATAAAAGCACAAAATAACCCGACATCTGTGATAGGAGGTGGCTGCTCAGCAGCAGCTCCCAATGGATAAACAAAATGAACAAGCATAGTGAAGCCTGCTAACAACATTTTAAGTCCTTTTATTCAAAATAAATAAGTTCCTTCGATGAGTTGTAAGCAGGCACAAACGAGTCAAAAACCAGCAGACTGTCAGCTCATGAAAGGAACGCCGTGAGTAATGGCTAAGCAAGCCTAATGTCTTCAGTACCGGCACATCCCAACGCGTTTTGTCATCGGTGACATCTTCCCAGGGGCAGGCTGAACTTCAGATTTTTTTCCTTTTTTTTTTTTATTTTATTTTATTTTTTTTTGCCTGTAGGAACCTGGAAAGCATTAAACCAGTGATCAGGGGTGCAGTGTCAGGCTTCTGCAGACCAGCCCTGCAGCTTTCAGTCTGTACCTCCATACAGGCTCTCAGTTTGAAAGCTGCAGGGCTTGGCGACTTAGAGGGACAGTTTTTATATAGACATCTGTGCAGGAACCCACAAAGATGTCTGTCAAATCGTTCCCGAAGTCGGACTGAAACGCCAGTTTGAGATCGTGCGAGTTCAGCAAAACTTGCACAATTTCAAACCTGCCCTCAGTGTGAACCTAGGCTGAGTGTCGCTTTAAGGCACCAGTCATACCCGAGTATTTTGTAACTCGATTCCCCAAAATGCTTAAAGCGGAGTTCCGGCCTTTGGAAACGTTTTTTAGATAAAAAAAATACTCCCGGGACAGTCAGAGCTAGTACATTTCAGAATGGATAGCCTCTGAACTCTCCCAGGTTGCACTTACCTTTTTAGAAGGAATACTTATCTTGAAAATGTCTTGTCCAGCGCTGCCATTTTAGGTGTGGGCAGCTGAAGCCAGAGCATCCTCTTCGGTGTACTCTTCGGTCCCAGAATGCCCTGCACCGGCCCCGCTCATCACTTCGGGGCAGGCGCATCATCCCTGCACAGCTTCTGGGCATGCCCAGAAGCTGTTTAGCAGGGAATGACGCGCCTGCACCGGAACTGACGAGCGTGGCCGGCGCGTTGATTCCTGGGAGCGATGACGTTCAGCTCCCAGGAGTCGCTGCAAGCAGGAAGAGACGGCGCGGGCCGCGGCCACAGAGTGAGGAAGTGGAAGAAAGGTAAGTTAAAAAAAAAAAAAAAATCGGGACTATCCATTTCTTTTTCAGGTGATTGTCAGCAAACGGATTGCCCAAAGTGGTTTTTGAAGCCGGAACTCCGTTTTAACATCCAAAATTCTTTGGTTTTTATTTGTGCCTGTTCACACCTGAGTGTAGTGTCGCTTGTAGAGCGAAAAGCACATGAGCTTCTTTTGACCTTCAAACGTTTTTGGTCCCAATAGACTTCAATGGGAGCAACTGAAAAACATGTGAACACACATCGTGTATTTTTTTTTCCCCTAGCAACTAGCTTTCCCTTGGCTAAAAATAATTAAAACAAAAATGCTTAAAGTGGTTCTAAAGGCAGAAGTTTTTTTCTTTTTTTTTATCCTTATGTAGCAGCCCCCCCTTGGCACCCCTAATGCTCACCTGAGCCCCGTCTCCATTCAGCAATGTTGCACCAGAACCTCAGCTACCCAGAACTCTCCCTCCTGATTGGCTGAGACACAGCAGTGGGTGCCGTTGGCTCCTACTGATGGCATTCGAAATCAGTGAGCCAATTAGGAGAGAGAGGGGACGGGCCAAGCCGCGGCTACATGTCTGAATAGACACACACAGCAGTGGCTTGGCTCGGGTGCCCCCATAGCAAGCTGCTTGCTGTGGGGGCACTCGGCAGGAGGAAGGGGCAGGAGCGCTGAAGAAGGACCAGAGAAGAGGAGAATTGAGGCTGCTCTGTGCAAAACCCCTGCACAGAGCAGGTAAGTAATACATGTTTTTTTTTAAACAAAAATTAAACCCAAGACTTTAATATCACTATAAGCCTAAATGCCAGCAAAAATGCACAAAAATTCCAGTACAAGTTTAACAAAAAACAAAAAGCCGCTCGACTCCAATATCCATTCATCCTGACTGTTGAGCGATAGACAAATTGATTTGTGTATAACCGTCTCTAGAGACATACAGTAACTGATGCTAGAAGTCGCCAGCTCCCTACGCTAGGCTGGCAATTGGCAACCTGATAATAGCAAGTAGTGATCGACCGATATCGGTTTTTCATTGCCAATACCGATATTTTGGCCATTGCATATCGGTTTCGGCCAATATGGGCCGATATTTTCGTACATTTAAAATAAATTAAATTTCTCTAGCGCTCATCGACAGACGTAGTCCTCGGTGATACACCACCTTCGGGTTATGTTACCTCCGCAGGAGCAGGACTAGACAGGAAATTAAAAAGCTCTGGCCACACCCTAGGGGCAGTCCCAGAGGGTATATCCTCTCTCTCTCTGCCTCAGCAAATCAGTTATTTTCTGTCTAGTTAGGAGTAAGGACCTAGATACCTTGCTGGGATCTTAGGTCCTGGCAAGAAATTTTTTTCTAAAAGGATTTTTGGACAGCTTTTTTTTTTCTCCAGTGTTCCTGTGAGATCTTCAAGCAAGAAAGCTGAACTGGGCGACGGGCTGGATGTTGAGATCCGGTGGTCACCCCAGTTCAGCCTACGAGCGCGTGCAGGCCATAGCTCCGCGCTGAGTCGGCCGCGACAAAGTCCCATTAAAGGACTGAACCCGCGAGTTAAACGTCTCGCTGAAACGCCAAAGACCATGAGTCACGGCGTCTGTATCGGTCGACAGCCCTCCCGCCCCGGTGGAGAGGGGTACTGTCAGGAGTTGGTGCCCGCCTGGTTCCGGTATGGTGAGTAGTATGTTCCCCCTGTTTTCCCTGACGGGTTTTGTGGTGAACGCGGGCCCCTCTCTGTATGGTAAGAAAGAGTTTCTTTCTATCCTATAACATGTCACAAATCCTCCTACTTTGAGTGTGATTTTATGTGTGCAAAAGCCAGGAGGCTTGGTTTGGGAGCTAACAATCTATTGTATACATGTTTTAAAGATGTAATCTGTGGCATTCTGGGTTAAGTATAAGCTACCTACCAGTCAGAAGCCATGGACATGTAGACTGCCTTCCAAGTCAGATCTCCAGCTAATAGCAGGCCTCCCGAACGGCCATGCGGTCCGCCAGGGCCGGTACCGCCAAACACGCCATATCCCCATGCAGAGAGAGTGTTGTGTGCCTGCAGCACACCACTAGTCAGCACAGGCCGCCGCCATTTTTTTTGCTGGATCGCACGAGCCGCCATTTTGGCGTAGCCTCGTGTCTCCAGCATGGGGGCGGCCATGTTTTAGGTGATTCTACACCTCGTGGAGCTTGGGGGAGGCGCCGGAAGGCGTACAGAGGGGCGGAGCCGCCTCCTTTCTTCCTGGGCAGCCAGCCAAAAGACTTCCTGTTTGTCTAAGACAGCGCTGTAAGCTGTTGCAGTTCAACTCTGAACATCAAGTGGTGAGCCTGGGGGTCTATCTCTCTCTCTCTCTCGATCGATAGGGATCCCTAGCAGGGAACACTAAGGGGTTTTTTTGTGGCGCTGAGGGTCAAAAAAAAAAAAAAAAAGTTTTTCTTTACTTTGAATTATATCATCCAGGAAGTAACTGGAGTTATTATGGACCCTGCCACACAGATTCCCCCACCTGTTTCCCTCGAGGGGGCCTCGGGACCCGCCGGTGTACAGAGTATAGAGTCATTTACAGCAATTTTGGAGTCTATGGTGGCTCGGGTGGAGGCGGCCTGTCAGGGACGGGGGTCAAGGAAGCGACCCCCGCCTACCCCTATACTATCTGACACCTCTGACTCTGATTCAGAGATGGTCACTGCAGTTGCAGGTTCCTCTGCAAGGGCTGCTATCCCAGGTAAAGCCCCCTCAGACAGTGAGGAGGACGCTTCTTCTCCTGCTATAATTCAGGAAGAAGCATTGGTGGACGCACTAGTTGTGGCAGTGCAAGAAACCTTAAAACTTGAGGCTTTACCGGCAGAGGCAACTGAAACAGAGAGGCCTTTTGGGACTAATAAGCCCATCAAGACGGCGAAGGCTTTTCCTGTACCTAAATGTTTTGGAAATCAGATTAAAGGAGAATGGGAACATTCTAAACGTACCTTTACTATTTCCAAGCGTATTGCTAGACGCTATCCGTTTGAGGAATCCATCATTAAGAAATGAACGGTACCACCAGTCGTGGATCCGCCTATTTCCAGGCTGAATAAAGCCACGGTTATTCCAGTGGAGGACACTTCGTCCTTTAAGGATCCGGTGGATCGAAAGATAGAAGCGGAGTCCCGCACTATCTTTTCTCTGATAGGGTCAGCATTTAGACCAGTAATTGTTATTGGTCTAGTTTCCCAGACACTTACAGAATGGGCGAAGATGGTACGCCAAGATCTTAGGGGAAAAGATATTCCCCAGGAGACATCTGATTTGATGGAACAGATCATACAAGGGCTACGGTTTATCTGTGACGCAGCCTTGGACACTACTCCCTTGTTAGGGCATGCATCTAAGTTAGCAGTGATCCTCAGACGTGTGCTGTGGTTAAAATGCTGGTCAGCTGACCTAGGTTCCAAAAAGACTTTGACCAATCTCCCCTTCCAGGGGAATCGTCTATTTGGAGCCAACCTAGATGAAATCATTAAGGATGCCACCGGGGGCAAGAGTACTTTTTTGCCACAGGCTGCAAAAGCTAAGGAACCTCGCAACAAGCGAGGACCTTTCTTTACCGCCCATAAAGGACGCCCGGCTGGTACTTCCGGGAAAGGCAAGACTCCTCCAGGAGGGTTCAAGAAGGGCTGGTCGGACAAGCAGAGGACCAACCCAGCCAAACCCGAAGTAAAGGAGTACACAGCCTGAAGGTGCGCCCCCACCCAATTTCAGGGTGGGGGGACGTTTTCACCGGTATTCAGGACATTAGATCGAGCATCAACCACTACTACCGGTGCGATTCTTCCCTTCCAACATTTAAGTACAGGAAGCGGTAGTTACCGTTCCCTGTATAGATCTTTTCCTTTACCTTTTCCTAAGATTAGTCCCGATACCTCACAGGAATCGGATCTGATTGACCAGATAGGCCAAGTAGCCTCTAGTTGGGTGACTTCGGTCCCTGAGGTT
Organism: Pelophylax lessonae; assembly: GCF_965119305.1. Taxonomy (NCBI): domain Eukaryota; kingdom Metazoa; phylum Chordata; class Amphibia; order Anura; family Ranidae; genus Pelophylax; species Pelophylax lessonae. The sequence goes on along the minus strand of NC_138774.1, from coordinate 266,964,138 downwards.
CAACCAGAAAAGATCACCTTGCCTGATAACTATCAGGTATCTGATAAATGTGTGGGAACAGAAAACGACCAGACTTTCTCGGATGGTCGGGGCCAGATACCTCTAGGGACGCCTGGTTCAGATCCAATCAGCGCCAGTGGTCCTAGAAATTCTAGGCTGGCCTCTTCAAGCCGGCCTGGCCGACTTGGACAGGTTAGTCGCAGACGTTCCGTGGGAACTTCGTCTCAGGGAGTGTCTGTAGTCTCAAGGACCTATTTAACTTCGTGCTTTACAGTCGCTGGTTTTAATGGCCTGGCCATTGAGACCCAAGTACTGAAGGACAGAGGTTTGTCTACTTCTGTCATTCCTACCCTTATTAAAGCAAGGAAAGCGACTTCCAGCAAAGTCTATTATCACACATGGAAGACTTATATTGCGTGGTGCGAATCTTTAGGATTTCCTCCACGTACCTATTCGGTGTCTCGAATATTGGCCTTTTTGCAACAAGGGGTTGAGCAGAAGCTAGCCTTGAGCACCATCAAGGGTCAAGTTTCAGCATTAGCAATCTTCTTTCAGAAACCTTTAGCTACCAAATCCTTGGTGCGGAATTTCATCCAGGGGGTGCGGCACCTGGCTCCTCCAGTCCGCGCGCCCTTACCGCCCTGGGATCTTAATTTGGTTTTGTCGGTTCTACAGTAACCTCCCTTTGAAATTATCAGGGAGATTCCCTTGCTTACTTTATCCCAGAAGGTGGTCTTCTTGGTGGCTATTACTTCTGCTCGCAGGGTGTCAGAACTGGCTGCATTATCATGCCAGTCCCCATACCTAGTGATTCATAGGGATAAGGTAGTACTTCATCCTAAGCCATCTTTTCTTCCTAAGGTGGTTTCAGATTTTCATCTGAATGAAGATATTGTACTACCTTCCTTGTGTCCTCAGCCCAAGCATCATCGGGAACATGCGTTGCATTCCTTGGATGTGGTTCGGGCAATCAGGGTATACCTGAAAGCTACGGAATCATTCCGTAAGACGGATTCACTTTTTGTGATCACGGATGGCCCCAGAAAGGGTTTGCCTGCATCTGCCGCGACCATTGCCAAATGGATTAGACAAACGGTGGTACAGGCTTATTCTATTAAGGGTCAGAGTCCTCCGTTCCCTGTTAGGGCGCACTCCACTCGAGCGCTCAGTACTTCCTGGGCCTTTCGCCATCAGGCGTCAGTGGTCCAGGTATGTAAGGCGGCCACCTGGTCGTCGGTACATACCTTTACTAAATTCTATAAAATTGATGTGACGGCATCGGCGGATGCCTCATTTGGCCGCAAGGTTTTGCAGGCCGCAATTTGAGGAGACCGGTGGTCTACCTCGAGGGTTTTTTTCTGTTTGAAAAATTTTTTTTGTTGAGTCTCATCATTAAGGATGAGCATTGTAAACTTCTAGTTGGCACCGATTGGGCCTTCTAGATTGGGATTTGATTTCCATTTTCCCACCCCTCAGTTGTGATACTGCTCTGGGACGTCCCGAAGGTGGTGTATCACCGAGGACTACGTCTGTCGATGAGCGCTAGAGAAAAATGGATTTTTGTAAAATCTTACCGTAAAATCCTTTTCTCTTAGCTCATCGACAGACGTAGTCCCCGCCCCTCTGTTTTGGAGTTGGGTTGGGTTAAATTCTCTAAGCACTGCTTTTTCACATAACTGATTTTCTGAGGCAGAGAGAGAGAGGATATACCCTCTGGGACTGCCCCTAGGGTGTGGCCAGAGCTTTTTAATTTCCTGTCTAGTCCTGCTCCTGCGGAGGTAACATAACCCGAAGGTGGTGTATCACCGAGGACTACGTCTGTCGATGAGCTAAGAGAAAAGGATTTTACGGTAAGATTTTACAAAAATCCATTTTTTTTTATTTTTATCACTTGACAGGTACTCTTGTGGAGGGATCTGGGGGTCTAAAAGACCCCAAACCCCTCCTCTGCACTTAAAAGCATTCAAAACGCCAAGTTTGGCTGTTTTGAATGCTGTCATTTTTTAACCACTTAAGCCCCGGAGGATTTTCCTGCTAAACGACCAGGGGGTATTTTGCGATTCGGCACTGCGTGACTTTAACGGACAATTGCGCGGTCGTGCAACGCTGTACCTAAACTAATTTGACGTCCTTTTTTTCCCACAAACAGAGCTTTCTTTTGGTGGTATTTGATCACCTGTGCGATTTTTACTTTTTGCGCTATAAACAAAAAAGAGCGTAAATTTTGCAAAAATAACAATATTTTTCACATTTTTTTATATGAAATTCCCCCCAAAAAAAATGTAAAAATCTAAATTTTTTAACATTTTCGGCCAATTTGTTTTATCCTACCTATGTTTGGTAAAAAAAAATCGCAAAAAGCGTATTTTTATTGGTTTGCGCAAAAGTTATCTCGTTTACTAACAAAGGGAAAGATTTTTGTCATTTTTGTTGTTTTTTTTTTTAACGCGTAATGGCGGCGATCTGCGATTTGTTTTTTTTTTTTTTTGCGGTACTGCGACATTGCGGCGGACAGATCGGACCCATGACTGAAATTTTTGACACTTTTGGGGTTACCAGTGACCTTTCTACAGTAATCAGTGCTATATATATGCACTGTTACTGTAAAAATACACTGGTAGTGAAGGGGTTAACTTTATTTGGGAGGGAGGGGCTGTGTGTGTCCCTAGGGGCGTGCTTTCTACTGTGATTGGCTGTGGCTTGAGGTGAAAGGACACTGATCAACAGATCTACATAGTAGATCTGTCTGATCAGTGTTTTAACACCGAGGAGAATGACAGGCAGCTTGTTTACACAAGCTGCCTGACTTTCTCCCTCTCCCCCGACGATCGCCGAGTGAGCGGCGGACATCGGGTCCGCCGGTCACACGCGCGGGGGGGGTCCGTGACCGAGCGGGAGCGCGCCTCCGGCAGCGCGCGCTCGCTCCCCAGACCCTCCCAGGCTAGTGACGTTAATTAACGTCACTCTGCCTGGCAGGGGCTGACCGCCGCAGTAAATTTACTTGCGGCGGTCGGCAAGCGGTTAAAATCTGGTGCAGAGTACCCGCAAGTAATGTCATGACATCACATCCGGGTTCTTGCATGGAACCGGTCAGAGCCGAATGTGGCTTTGATCGGGTCTTCGGTGGCCATGCAGGCTGGTTGCCCGGGTCTCACGGTGGGACGAGAGACCCGGGCGACCTGTGGAGGGAGGTGGGTGGGGACGTCCCCTCCCGCTCCTTGTAATGACAGCTGAGCGGCTTCTCAGCCGCATCGGTTGTCATTACAAGACAGCCAACCGTTGGCTATGGATGCCGGTACTGGGGTGATGCCTCTAGCTGCAGGCATCACTCCGGTACAAGCACTTTCTGAAATATCTGCAATATTGGTAACCTTGGTGGCCGATTCCGATATATCAGGGAAAGTGCATATCGGCCCTTGATAATCGACTTTGCCGATAATCGGTCGATCCCTAATAGCAAGCTAAGCTTCTGGTTTCCAACCATCTACCTGGTTTTCAACCATCTATCTAGGAAATCTACCTGGCCACAATTGTATTAGTGAATATTCTGTGAAAGGCCGGTGTCTCACTCCTTTTTCAGGGATTGACATTAATAGGCTTGCTGTGGTCCACCAAATTTCTCTATCCTACGACAATCCATCACCGACCAGATGAGACGTGTTCACTGCTGACATTTCCCAGCCACGCTACAGATCTGTCTGCAATGGCACAATTAACTGTAATAGCCCAGCTGTAATAAGAATTTATTTAAAGCCCTTTGCTCTCTATGAAGTCCTTTATCTCTCTTCAGTAGTGATGTTCTTTGCAATTTTTACATGTAGTCATGCAATAGCTTTTGTAAGCTGTGGATTTTTTTGCTCAGCTTGATTTATCTGGAAGTTAATTCCCAAATCAAGCAGGATCAGCTAGAGCTTTTTTTTGTAGTTCAGCCTTAAAGTACCAATACATTATGACTTGAAATAAGAGACTGTCAGACCCCCAAACCATTGCTTTCATCCAGCTAATAACTATGGTCTAATGCACTTGTGCGCAGGGGGGAGTACCGCATAAAAACTGTCTGTGCTTCTTTGCCCCATAGTCACAGGTGTTGTGTACAGTTGCTTGTACTAGTCAATGACAGGATGCAGCTGTAAATGCACATCTCAGCAGATGCATGCGTACAGGTGCAGATACATGCGTACACGTGCAAATGTATGCCATGAACACAGACAGTTTCTACTGTGTGGTCCTCAACATCCCTGTGCATGAGCCCTAACTAAACCCAGGAACATAGGAAAATAAGCATGCACTGGCCTCTGTAGCTGCAGTCACTGTAAAGGAATTCATCTTCAAAAGTAGCAGAAGGTTCTCAGCTTTAGGCCCCTTTCACACCAATATGTTTTTCCTGCATTTTCATTTTGCAGGAGAAATATTTCCCTTTAAATCCTATGGCACTTTTTACACCACTACGTTGTGGGTGCGGTGCGTTTTGAAAAGTCCCGCATGGTGCATCTTTGGTGTGGTACTGAAAACCGCACCAAAAACGAAGCTTTCCCTTAAAATTAATGGTAAAAACGCACTACAATTTGAGATTTTTGTGCATTTGAGCCACATGTCTTTTTTTTCATAGGTGCAGGCAACCCAAAAACGCACCAGAAACTCATCTAAAACACGGCAAATATGTGTTTTGTACCGCGATTTGTGAAAGGGCGGTTACTTTCACTCCCTGGGTAACCTATCCCCAGCCGCCCCCCCCCCCCCCCCCCCACCAGCATTGCACTGTGGTAAAGAGCGGTTTCGCATTAGTCCTTATTCACGCATCCTAAATTGACAATGGTGCAGGATATAAGCAGCGGATACCTGCTTTCACGTACCTGGGAGGAGTTGGAGTTGACGAGGTCGGCCTCTCTTGTATCTCCGGCCCAGACCCCACTGAAGGTGAGACAGAGGGTGTCAAAGGCCAGGAGGGACACGAGTGCCTGTGGTTGTTGATGGATCAGCATAGGCTGCTTGTCCGGATCCCGGAAACTGGAACATGCAATGATGTATGGAACAGGTGCAGCAGATAGCCAGGCAAGCACTCGGGTAGCTCTGAGAGACAAGATTTGAGACAGAGTCAGAGTAGTAGAAAAGCCAGGGTCATCAACAGGCGGTGCAGCAGGGTACCAAATCGTAAGCAGAGCCAAAGTCAGGGACGGAGCCGGGTCAGGTTTAGCAGAGAAGCAGAATCCAAGTTCAGAACAAGCCAGGTCAGCAACAGGAAAGCATACAGGTATCATCAGGTCACAGGAAACAGCTGAAGATCAGTCAGCACAGGAAACAGGATTGAACTTCCTTTAAATAGCCTGTCTGGCGCCACGCCCATTGGTCATTCTTCTGGGAATAGCCTGTGCACGGCCACGACCCAGACGTCTCACAGGTATTCCCTGACACCTGCGGCTGAGATCCCAGGTGATTCAGTCATTAGTGGCCGGTCAGCTTGTACAACTCAATGACAGGCTAAAATTTGATGGAGCTGCCCACAGCTGCAGGCGTGTCCACGCATCTAGCATTTACTTGTGGTTAGGGACAAATGTCCCACTGCTGACTCAGATTGTGTTCAGGACTTAACATTTGTCCCTAGTCACTGGTAATTGTTAGATATATGAATACATAGAACCTGGATCTTTTCAGCCGGTCATTGAGTTTTACAGGCTTAGCAGCTGCCTCTGATGAAAAGACCTGGGTTCCTGGCCACAGTTATCCACTATAAACCTTGTCCACAATTGCAGATTTAGGATGTGTGAATGAGGCTTTAATGCACCGTGACAGTGTGAGTCTAGTTTTGTTAAGTCTCGAATAGGATTTAACACCCGTTTGTAACAAAAATACTGTCCTTCACACTGATTCGTTATCCATTATCATAATAGGAACCAGCATCTTTAAATTGACCTGGTGCTTTCCACATGCCTTTTCTTGCGTATACGAGTCGAAATGTCTATCCCTTGCACCCATACGTTTGGCTCCAGTAACCAGGAGAAAATTTCTTTAGTATAATAAATAATGTAGCTTACTTACCATCCTCCTGAGTCACAGCCCTGGAATTCCTGGAGCATCGATAGTTTAAAAAAACTATTAGATGGGCACCTTAAAGACCACAACATACGGGGTATACAATGTACCGTTAACAGCAAACACGCAGGCGCATTATAGGTTGAACTGGATGGACTGATGTCTTTTTTCAGCCTCACAAACTATGTAACTCCGGTGCCAGCGTGTCACATGAGGGCATCGTGAAAGTCTTAAGGCCTGTGTTAAAGTAATACTAAAGCCTCAAACATGTTATACTTACCTGCTCTTCTCCGATCCCTCTTCAGCGCTCCTGGCCCCTCCCTCCTGTTAAATGCCCCCACGGCAAGCAGCTTGCAATGGGGGCACCCAAACTGAGCCACAGCTCCGTGTCCATTTAGACACTGAGCCACAGCCCGGTTCCAACCCCTTCCTCTTTTCTCTCTCTCTCTCTCTCTCTCTCTCTCTCTCTCTCTCTCTCTCTCTCTCTCTCTCCTCATTGGCTCACTGACTTTGACAGCAGCAGGAGCCAATAGCGGCGTGCTACCGTCTCAGCCTATGTAGAGGGAGAGTCCCGGGAAGCCATGACACTCCTGCAACATCACTGAATTGAGATAGGGCTCAGGTAAGTATGAGGGGGGGCTGCTGCACACAGAAGGTTTTTTATCTTATTGAATGGAAGGCATGAAGATAAAAACCTTCTGACTTTACAAGCACTTTAAGCTCTAAGGCTCCATGCACACCGGGCTTAAAAAAAAAAAAAAAAAAAAAAAAATCTCCAGTTGCCTTGGCAGAAAAAAATGTTCATATAGAGTGATTTATGTACATAGTTTAGGAGAGTTTTTTGCATTTTTTTCTGCCAGAAAGCTCCAATCAGAAATCCAAACCAGAAGGGTTTTTTCCTGCCTCCCAAACGTTGAGCTCAAAATATGCCCGTAATGATCCTAATGTGCATGGACACATTGAGCTGCTTCTACAAGCAAAACACAAAACTCCTGTAGAAGCAGCGATTTTTAAGCCAGTGTGTATGGAGCTTTAGTGAGAACAACTCAGCTTATTTTCCTTGTTCTCGCCAATGATTAAGTGAACCAGTTTGAAAGAAGTCTCCCTATTGTATTCATCCCAGGGGGATAAATGTGTACCACCTTGTCTCTTTATGTGCTGTAGATGCAGGGCTAGCATGGTCAACCTTATACCCCCAACCCCCACCACTGCTGTCCAATCGTGTGCTCTGATAAAGACCTATAGAAGTGATGAGCGCTGATTGACATCACTTGCCTTGGTACCAGGCTTTTCCTAGAGACCAGCGCTGTCACAGCACAGAGGTATGGGATGTGTTGGGGCAAAGGGAGCAGAAGGAAGGGATCCTGGACTGCGCTTCACATTAGGAATGCAGTAGGAAGGGTCTTGTTAGCACCTGTTTCCAAATGAGACACATGCAGGGGATTGTTGGCATCAATAGGAGTGTGCACAAATCGGGCTTCAACAGGGGAGGAGCTGTTGGGCTGAAATAGAAGAGAAAAACCACTTACTACATGAATCTATGAACCAGAATTTTATTCATTTGTTCTACTTTAAATAATACCTGTTGCTTTACCCTGCATTTTGTATAGATGTATATATTTTTTTCCCTTTGTTTCACTAATTTACATTTTAAAGGAGATTATTGTAAATTGTATGTGCATATGGTGATAAAAATACCAGTGTCAGTATGTGTTTTACAAACCTTGTTTCTCTGTATAATTTGTAATTATATATGTTTATGGGGGGTCACACGTATTTGCTTATTACATAGGAAAGTTTAGCTTGTTGTTCTGTAGCGATGAACAGAGATTGTGGCTGGTATCTTGAGCAGTTGACAGTCATTGTAGTAGCTAATTTGCTCGGCCTAGTTTACAGACCTTTACTTTTAATACAATAAAATATGAAAGTAAAAATTAAATTTGGTGCTCACTGAAAATGCTTTATGGTTCAATCTTAAAGCTGGATTCTAGACCATTCTAAAACTCTAGTATTTAATCCAGTGATGTAATTATAAACCATTTTTCAGTGCAGTTAAGTGCACAAAATCCACTTTAGATTGGCTTCCTGTAATTCCCTACACAATTGGTGGTAGGAAGGACAGCCATGGCAGACTGAAGAGTCAGATTATATTGCATTCCACTGTGTTGTCAGTTCAACACTGGAAGCCTAAGGACGGGAGGAGAAAAAGCAGATTGAGCAGGTCGATGACTTCATTATGCTGATGCTCCTTCATTGTCCAGTTGGCAGGCTGGGGGTTTGTCGGTGACCAAGCTGTATTACCTAACTGCAGTGAATAAAAAAAAAAAGTGGTCACTGACCTAGCTCTGCTCTCTGGCAGGAGTGCCTGGACCACAAGACATCCTGAACAGAGTTACCAATCTTTTGGCAGGTAAGACCGTTCATGTTGTCTGTGTGTTTGCCATCAGCTTTTAAGTTGACAATATCATGGGGTGGATATGTTGTTAAAATAACCCAAGCACCTGTATCCTGACAATAACTCGTGTTTCAACCTCACAAACTATGTAATCATATCTGACGTGTACTAAACCTCTGAGCCCGAGGCACTTAATATGCAAGTGCTGACTTACAGCTCCACCGTCAGAGCTCGATATCTGTTGATCAGAACAGTACAGCGTAATCGGCCAGTTCCATATTAAGCTCCTGATGTGTCACAGATTTGTATTTAGGATTCAAGCTGGTCTTGTGGACAGGTTAAAGTAAACCTTTCCTAAGAGAAACAATGGAGATGCCATTACTGACTTCCTTTGAAAATTGCTAGTTGCCTGGATGTTAAGCTGACCTATGCTATTCCCTATCCAATGCTATGGCCAAAGCTTCCTGAGCTGATGACCTAGAAAATACCTTGGTTTCGAGAAAAGCCCTTAACTGCATTTTTGATCTGATTCAGACTCTTTAAAATACTGAACCAAAGGGTGAGCCTGGTAGGCAGGCAACTAGCATTTCCAGGAGTGGTTAATAAAGGTAAACTCAATTTTTTATTTTTTCTCATCAAAAGTATTCTTTACATGCAACTGCCTGTTTGTTAGGGCTTGAAGTTCTTTAAAGTGGAAGTCAAGGCACCAAAACAATGACACATATTAGTAAAGAAACTCCCAGTACGTAATAGTAACTGACTCACTAACTCACTTATAAAAAATTTGCACAAGTACCAGAAGGGTCTCTTCACACCTGATATGCTGGCATGTGTTGATCAACCCAAGCCAGCTTATAAACGGTGTAAAATCAGTGTATTTCAATAGGAGAAGTTCACCCCAGTGCATTGCTCTGAACTCAAAAAAGTAGAACATGCCCTACTTTTTTTCAGCGCAACATATAGTTCTAGTTAGTCTGGTTGCAAAAAGACGATCCAAAAAAAAAAAACAACCGTACAATCCTACGTACTCAATCCTATACCCACAGTTGATCCAGAGGAAGGTGGAAAAGCCCAGCAAAGCATGATCCAATTCGCCCCAGCAGGGGAAACCATTATTTCCTGATCCCCTAAAAGGCAAACCTATATTTCCTAAATCAACTTTATCAATCAATGTGAGTACACAGTTATATTATGTACATTTAGGAAGGAATCCAGGCCTTCTTTAAAGCAATCAACTGAGCTGGCCAGAACCACCTCTGGAGGGAGTCTATTCCACATTTTCACAGCTCTTACTGCTTACTACTTGCTTGCTTTGTAAATCCCAGCTTAGGATCCACTGAAACGCCCAAATCCTTCTCGACCATTGATTCCCCCAGTTGTACACCTCCCCCCCCTCCAATGTGTATGATGCATGCATATTCTTAGCCCCCAAGTGCATAACTTTACTTTTATCAACTTGGAACCTTATTTGCCACATAGTTGCACAATGAAACAGTGCATTGAGGTGAGCTTGTAAGTTGGGAGACCTCCTGTAAGGGCGTTATTATTCCACTGCCTAGCTTGGTGTCATCTGCAAAGACTGAAATGGTACTTTTTATTCCCAGACCCTATATCATTTATAAAGATATTAAAAAGTAAGGGTCCCAACACTGAACCTTGGGGTACACCACTGATAACCTTAGACCATTCAGAGTAAGAATAATTAACCACTACTCTCTGAATTCTATCTTTTAGCCAGTTTTCTATCCATTTACAAACTGATCTTTCTAAGCCTGTAGACTTTACCTTACACATTAGCCGTGTGTGGGGAACTGTGTCAAGTGCTTTTGTAAAATCCAAGTATACCACGTCCACAGCCACCCCTCTGTCCAAGGTTTTACTTGCCTCATAAAAATAGATCACATTTCTCTGACAACTCCTGTCTGTATTTTTTTCCTGCAAGAACTCATCTATGTGGTCTTTTATTAAACTCTCCAGTATTTTCCCGACTATAGAAGTTAGACCAACAGGTCTATAGTTACTTGGTAAAGACTTTGAACCCTTTTTAAATGTAGGCACCACATTGACCCTACGCCAATCCAGTGGTACTATTCCAGTCCTTAACGAGTCCATAAAAATTAGAAAACCAATACAACGTGTGTAAGCGCACCACAATACGCACGAGTCAAAACAGTCAGGTTATGTTTCCTTTACAAATAAAGCTTAGTGGAATTTTTTGTTAAGTTTAAATTAGTATTGCAGCACATTTTGAAAGGCAATGCAGCATGTGAATGCATCGGCCCACATTGATGTGCGCACTATGCGTTGTGAATGGACCCTAAAGTTTTCTAGTATCTGGTCACATAATTGTACTGTTCTGCTTCATATAGCAGAAGATGGGACCTAGGAGGAGGGATTGTTGCAGTGGCTTCAATTGGTCAAATTTGATAAACGTACACAAATATGATGTAGGGGGGTTTCCACTTTCAGAATATCATTTCATTACAGATTTTCAGTGGCATTGGAAAAGGTAGAATTGCTGCCATTTTATTGTGGGACCACCACATGAATGGGATGGGCAGAAGGAATGACAAAGTTGGGTAGAGCTTGGTTGCTTGAATGGTTAGCACCATGTGACTTTACTCTTTTCTTAACCTAGGGTTCTCTTTGCTGCATTAAGCAAGAGAAAACTCTTAATTCTACCTCCTATATAAAACTAGGGATGCAAAATAGCTGGATCGGGGGATCGGTAAAATTAACAGATCCACGGGCCGATCCGGTTTTGCTCTTATAGCTTGTGAGGGAGCAGAGAACAGCTGTCAAAGAAAAAAAAAAAAGAAGAGCCTCCTGCAAATGCCTTTCAACTCTCCCAGTTAAGTAAACACAATGATTACAATGTATCCTTTCGTTCCGTCTGCCGGAGGAGGGAAGTTTAACCTTGAGCCCCCGTTCACATAGGGGCGACGCTACTTCGCACCGCGACCTCCGAGGTCGCGGTGCGAGCAGCGCGCCGCGACCTCGGAGCGGCCGCCACGGACTTCATAACATTGAAGTCTATGGCGGTCGCCTCCTGGTCGCCCCAAAGAAGCTCCGGACCCTTTTTCTAAGTCGGAGCGACTTGTGTCGCTCCTATTAGAACGGGTCCGCAGCTTCCCTACGGGAGGCGACCAGGTCGCCTCACAGGTCGCCTTAGTGTGAACAGGGGCTAAATGCACAATGTTATAAGATATCTGCCGATACCGATCTGGAAGTAGTATTTTGTTATAAGCTCACAAAACAGTACTTCCGGATCGGACTCGGGATCGGCGATTTCACAAAGCAAAAGATCGGGTTTGGGACCAAAAAAGTAGGATCGGTGCATCCCTATATAAAACTCTGATTTGGCCATCTGTTGTCCAGTTTTGGTCACCAATCCTCAGGCAGAATATACTTGAACTGGAGAGAGTCCAGAAAAGGGTAACAAAGCTAATTGGGGCGCTGGAGGACATTGAGGAACATTTTTGAACAATAAACGTATTCTTCCTTGAGAAGAGCCTTTCAAAATTGTGTGAAGCTTGTCACCCGAAATGGAGCAGCAGCTTCTTTTCGGGCGACTGACCCATGTAGGGCAGCCTATTCAAGTGAATGGGCTGTCCATCTGCGACTTGCAATATCGTGTGCAAATTTAAAATATTGTGAGCGGGTACGTTTATGGAAGTGTGATTTGGGCCTTAATGGTGACTTTAGCATTCGGAGGAAACTATTTAACCGAAGGTCTCTAAAGAAGACATGAGGTTACACAGTGAAGTTGGCTGAGAAGTGGTTCAATCTTAAACTGCATAAGGGGTTCTTCACTACTAGAGCTGTAAGGGTGTCTAGTAGTGAAGTGAAGTAGTAGGTTGATGTCCGCAGGGAATGTAGATAAATTGAAAAAACTTTTAAATGTGTTCCAGAACACAATGTACAGGGGTATAGAAAATGGTAGTGCCATAAACACACACATTGAACTGGATAGACTGGTGTCTTTGTTCAGCCCTAGCACCCAAAAATATGCAACTGTAAACTTCAAACTTTAACTGCATGTTCTGTAGCTTGCATTTTATGAATGACCATAAAATACATTCTAGTATACTAACAATCAGTATTTAGCCGATAGTGATTTTTGCTCTTCGTTTTAAATGTCCCCCTTAGAGCCGGTTCACATTAGCGCGACACGACACCTTACTACTTCGGGGGCGACTTGTGCATTACATTGCACCACGACTTCCGGAGCAGCTAGCTTGCATGGACTTCACATAAGGGAAGTCTATGCAAGTCGCTCCAAGGTCGCCCCGAAATAGTACAGGACCCTTTTTCTAAGTCGGAGCGACTTGTGTCGCTCCTATTAGAACGGGTCCTGTAGCGGTCAATGGACCGCGAGGTAGCGCGACTTGTCAGGCTGACAAGTCGCCTGACAAGTCGCGCTAATGTGAGCCGGCTCTTAGGGTTGGATATATCAAAAATACACAGTACAGAGCAATAATAAAATCAAAAATAATGTACATTGAATGCTACAGAAGTGAAACCATTGCCTTGACTTCCACCTTAATACCTCAGGCGTTGCCCGTGCTTATATTGTATGGCAGTAGTAGACTATATAAAATTTTGGCTCATTGAAAAATTGGATTATGGTGAATGCCATTAGTCCCATCACCCCGTTTCTCTCAGTAAATGTTAATTTTCTTCCAGTATCAAGCTTCTCGCAGGCCTTTTATACAAAGATATGATTCCGTGGTGGTTGTCTAAAATAGACTTCATCTGTATTCATCTTAAGCTCTGCAATACCATTTTCTCAGTGAATTCATGCTGACGTCATAATGAAATTGGTGCGTGAGTGTCCTTTTTCGTATCTCCCTGTTTTTGTCCTTGCACAAAGATCATTGCGGATTCTGGTAAACGGACGCAATGAAAATTTACTAAGGAATTTTTTATGCATAAGGGCAGCTTTTGCAGTCCTTTTTCAGATAAGGGATGTTTGCATGTCTCCGTGTTTAAAGTTGGGTATATTTTCAGATGTGTGCAGATATTGGCAAGTAAGCATATAGGAAATTTTGATAGTTCTGTTTTCTGTCAGACTTCTTTTCTTGTATTAATAGGCAACACCAGGTAAAATTAAAGGGGGGGGGGGAGAATACCTGGTTACATTAGCAGCCCAGTTATGTTGCAGAAGAGTAACGGTGTGTGGAAAAAGTTCAGAAAGTGCCCATGATTCCCACAACTATAAAAATAAGGAATGGTAGAAGGGCACACCCAACATAATATAAGGTAACATTTAGGCCCAGGTCCACCATTAGAAATCATGGGCCCCAATACATTCAGACACATTGTCAGCCAATTGGGGGGAAGGACAGGAGGTGACCACAATACATCCAAAGACCTGCTTAAGCAATCATGGGGACACAGAAGGCAAATTGTGGTCAGCCAATCGGGAAGGGGGCCAGGTAGTGACCCCCACCACATTTATAGAGCCAAACCTAGACAGATGGGGGAACTAACTGCAATATCTTAGTGTTACTAAACCCATAACAGTAAAATTAGTCTTTATATACAGTAAAGCATGCTTGTTAAACTCCCTGTGGAACCTAAGGGGTTTATCCTCTCCTTTGTGTAAAAAGGCTGTTTTAATCCGGTGTTATTTGATCCTCCCCTTCTTCCACAATCCATCTCCTGATGGTACAGAGCCCTTGGAGTCACTCTGCACATTCTCAGTTTGGTGTGTATTGCTAGAGATTTTTTTTTTTCCTTAGGCGGGTGCATGTGATCAGCACAGGGCCAATCAGTACTTTCCAGACACAGGGTCAGGAGTCCTGCAGCCTCATTTGACCGTTATAGGAAAATAAAAACTTCTCCTACAAGCTTTAACCAGACACTGTCAGACACTGTCACAAGACTTCTCTATTGGCTGATGAGAAAAGGTATTTAGCCGTTAATGTTTACTAAAACTATTGCATTTCCATGTTCTGTATACTGTGGGAGACCAGATATAGTGATTGCAGGGTCCTGGGTTTAGTAACGCTTTAACAATCAAATATTAGGGTGCAATAGAGCTGCTTCTATTGTAACTGTACCTAATAAGATGGGAACCTCCCCAGCCTGGGAAGGTGATCTTACAAGACTATCAGACACTACACATTGATAAAGGGGGAAAGGACTCTACTATAAAAAAACAGCTGTTGAGATGAGGGGGCCTCAGGCAGTTTATAGTACCGGTAGCTAAGGGGAATTGGAGTGGATGACAGAGCTCAGGACAGTTGGGCACTCCCCCCATCATTTGGGGCAACAGTGCTCCCATCCCTGGCCGGGGGAGCTCAGGTAGCTAAGCTGCCATGTTGGGCCAGTGCGAGTCTGACAGATGGTGCCCGCAGCCCATAACAGATTGGGGCTCCCTGTGCCTGGAGCATAAATAATCTGGAGCAACCACCACTGGAGGCTGTCAAATAGGCACAGCCAGGGGTTTAGGTTGATGTGCGGCATTTATTTTGGGAAAGGAGCCGTGAGGACTCATCCTGCTTCCAATTTCAACCTGGGCCCCCTGTTGACCAGATAGGTTTTGCAAAGCAGGCCTGGGACCTGTCTGTACCCCTTTATTGGCAGCCCTGTTGAGGCCCAACGATCTAAACCAGGGGTTCTCAATCTTTTAAAACAGGGCCAGTTCACTTTCCCGCAGAGTGGTGGGGGGTGCTCAGAATGCATGGTTCAGGAGTGCGTTGCGCTTAGAATGCATGGTTCAGGAGTGCGTTGCGCTCAGAATGCATGGTTCAGGAGTGCGTTGCGCTCAGAATGCATGGTTCAGGAGTGCGTTGCGCTCAGAATGCATGGTTCAGGAGTGCGTTGCGCTCAGAATGCATGGTTCAGGAGTGCGTTGCGCTCAGAATGCATGGTTCAGGAGTGCGTTGCGCTCAGAATGCAGGGTTCAGGGGTGCGTTGCGCTCACATATCAGGGTTCAAGAGTGCGTTGCGCTCAGAATGCAGGGATCAGGAGTGCATTGCGCTCAAAAGGCAGGGATCGGGGGGGGGGGGGGGTTGTAATGTGAAGGGTGGTAGAGGACACTGTTATGGGGGTGGCCCTGTCCATAAGTGTCCTCTGCCTCATTCACCTCACCCCACACACACATCCACATCCATACTGGTGTCCTCTGCCCCCTTTCCCCTATAGCAATTAACTCTGCCCCCCCCCCCCAGCCCCCCCTTTCCCCTCCCATAGCATTGCCCTACCTCACAGACAAGAGCGCGGGAGACAGCAGAGTGACTTTCCATATTAGCAAGCTGGTGATTGGTTGTTTAGGACCGCTCAGAGCAACCAATCTGTCGGCTTTGTCAAGGGCTTGGAGGGGTGCAGTAACAATGGGTTACTAGAAAAGAAAAGAAAATCTACATACATAATACATATTTGCAAAACCTATTCGTCATCAAATTTGTCCATTCTGTGCACATACTCATTATTAACTTACAAAAATAGATTACATCCCAGGAGATTTCAACAAAGAATCTTATTTCATGTGGCCAAACACCGGCCGGACCAGGACAATATAGGCTGGACGAACCAGCACATTTCACCGGAGGGCTGTCTCACCCACTGGGCTCCCTGACCCACTGATAGTCACCATGCAAGTACTTACTACTCTAACACATTTGGCATAGACGGTGCTTTCAGTTATGGGGAACATGTGACTTCCTCCAGTGTGACAGTGTTTGGGTCCACCAGCCAATTACTACACTTGAGCACTGTCACATGACAGAGGGAGTGGTGACATTGTTTACCCTAGCGACACCAGCCAACACCCAGAATTTTAGAACCAGCTGTTGCAAGGGGAAACATGGCTAGGGATTACTGGCAAGGTGGTTATCAGTGGGTTGGGGGGCCCTTCTGCAAAGATGCTGTCACTTGCCTCCAACTGCTGGGAGGACTTATAATTGATGTAGGTATGTGGGTTATACCTTTTGTATACAAAGAAATGTTCATTATTCTGTATACAGATTTACCAGTCTTTCTGCTCCTTTAAAAAATATTTGCAATGCAAAAGACCAATGTTCTTATCCAGAAAAGGCATTGTGGATGCCAGCAAAGGTCACATTTTTATGTCCTCTTATTCCGTGTGGTTAATGCTTCTAGGATATACTAAAATCGTTTTTTTCCTTGCAGCCTAGCTGTTGTCTATAATGTGGTGAACTCAGGGCAAGCAAGATTAAAGTAGATCTATGGCCTCACATTAAAAGAAAAATATGTGCTGCAGCACATAATTGTAAGTGCCTCTGCCCTTAACGTTTTCCCATAGTCCCTGCAAAGATCCAACCAATAAAGTTCACCTCGTAACCCCCTCCCCTCAAAAGGAACATCTTGATTATTACAAGCATTGTGTGAAGGGTTTTATGTGTGTAGCGTAGCCTCTGCCTCCTAAAAAATGCTTTGTTTGTTAAACCTAACCCTAAAATGAAGTATGCAATGCAGTCAGGGGTGTTTTATGCAAATTTGGCACCCAGGGTAGATTATTATAACGTCCCCTCTCGCCACGCTCTTCTGTTGGCAAACGTTTCTGTACTAATCATCCATTCTCTGGATGTTGTGTGTTGCGTTTTCGGGTGGCATTCTTTTTTAATGCTACCTCCAAAAGCAGTGCGCTTTTACTACAATTGTCACGCATCACCCAAAAGAAGCTCCTCCTCCTTTTTCGGTGATGAGCTTTGTGTGAGGTGGTTTGCTGTGCGTCAATCATGGCAATACCGCACCACATTTGAGGTACTGTTAAAAATGAACGGCAACCTAACACTCATGGTGCTTTTTGCCATCATTCTGCCTGAGATACCAAATCTCCAGTTTTGAACGGGGCTTAAATTCCTGTAAGTTGCAAGGTCGGGCATCCATGGATGGGACTTGTTTTTTTTCCAGAATATTCCACAGATGCTTGATTGGATTGAGATCTGGAAAATTCGGAGGTCAGTCAACAGCTCAAACTTGTGTTCCTCAAACCATTTGAACTCATTAGAGTGTCTTCCATTGCTCTGTGGTCCCGTTTTTGATGCTCACGAACCCATTGTAGGTGCTTTTGGCTGTGGTCACTGTTCAGCATGGGCACTCTGACTGGTCTGTGGCTATGCAGCCCCATGTGCAATAAACCATGATGAACTGAGGTTTATTTACTAAAACAAATAGACTGTGCAATTTTCAAGTGCACATGCCCCAGAGCTTACCTTATTTAGGTAAAGCTTTGTTTTGCAAAGAATACCCAATCATATGCTAGAAAATGGGGAACAAAAAAAAAAAAAAAAATAGCATTTTAGCTTACACGTGATTAAATGGTGGAAAAACGCAGAGCTTCCCCTCATTTTCATTTTAGCTCTAGAGCAACTGCACTTTCGAAGTGTACAGTCTATTTGCCGTTAGTAAAAACCACCCCACTTTGCATTCTGACACCCTTGTATTGGAACCAGCATTCAATTTTTTCAGCAATTCGAGCTACAGTAGCTCTTCTCAATGTTATCTCAATGGTCAAAGTGTTATGACTGACTAGTATAATCATGTTGGTAAAAAAAGAAAAAAATGCCATTTTAATAGTGATATACCTAGTGTAATGGAACCTCTACCCACACATTGGACTTCCATCAGTATACGGCTTCCTACAGTCTTGAACATATAAACCAGATTTTCCCAGCCACCCAACATACAAAGCTAGCCGACAACTTGGGTTTCACTGGTGGAATCTCTGTTTATTGAACAGTCACACAGAATTTATAAACAACATGGACCTCCCCCTCTTGATTACCACACACAGGTCAGGGGTTGCCTGATTACATTATCATATGCAAATGAAATTGTATACTGAAATAGAATTAACATCTCTATAGAACAACCAACACAAACTATATTGTAGTAATATTATCCTAAAAAGTGTGGTGACTTCACAATACAAAATGTTTGAATGGTCTACTAAATACAATATACGGGCGGTCCCTGGGTTACAAATATCCGACTTGCAAACGGAGGGAGACAATTGGAATTGAGAGGCAATCTACCCCTAGGACGGGAAATTCACTCCTGTAAGAGTTCTCATGGGACAAATGTGTCCCCACTGAAGCTTTATCACCAATCCTTGTTTCCACAACAACCCTGTCAGGAACACATCAGATATGCCTATGTAATGCCTCAGAGATGCACTGGAGTGCGCAGGCGTGAACTCCCTTGTGCCCATTTAGCCAAGAACAAACGTTCGCCTTGCGCGAAGGAGCGCACACGCGGCCACACACAGATGTGTGCATGCGCACGCAATAGCCATTATGTTCAGCGCGCAAATGGCCTATATAGTAGAAGCAGGCACTCTTGTCCTTTTACTGTTTTGTCTGCAGCTTTTCCTGTACACCTGAACCTGTTGTATCCTGATTGACGACCTGGCCTGTCTCCTACCTCGCTTGTTTGCTGCCTGCCCTGACCATGGCTTGTTCCTGTGACTACTCTTTTGCCTTATCCCTTTGTTTATCTGCTACTGGATCTGGATTTGCTCACCCCCTGTTGGGGCGACCCTGAGGATTGCGACCTGGTGCTAAACAGGCAGCAAAACCCATCTCCACCATCAGAGGCTCTGGTGAACACCGGTTGGCACTTAGATTCTGCACCTCAGGTTAGTCTGCATCTTCTGCCAAGGTGACCCGTCTGTGTTCCCACACCACTGGATCCTGTGAGTCTACCCTCTGCACATCAGGCTCAGCCACTAGATACGTGACAAACCCAAAATTTCCAAAAATTTTCCAATTGTTACAGGGACAGAAAGTTACTTATGGCCCTTTTCCACTGCAAGTACCGGCTCGGCTCTAGTCGGCCCTGCTTGGCCCGGTTTGCTTTTCCACTGCTGGTACCGCATGGTATAGAGTCGGAATGGTTCGGTACGGTACGGTATAGGTTTGCTTTTCCACTAAAGTAGTACTAAGTTAAGTGGGTGGGACAACAACGGGGTGGGTGGGATTCTCTGACCAATCAGTGGCTAGTAGTGACTGCATGCAAAGGATTGTGGGATATGGTACCAGTTTGGTACCTGTTGGAACCACAATCGAGTAGGTACTGTTTTTTCAGAGCCGTACCGTTCGGTTCCATGCAGTGGAAAAGCAAACCTATACCGTACCGTACCGAACCGTTCCGACCCTATACCATGCGGTACCAGCAGTGGAAAAGCACAAAAGGGTGCCGAACCGGTACAGTTCCATGCAGTGGAAAAGCGCCAATAGTTAGTCAGGCTGATACACATGCCCATCTAGTTCAACCAATAAAATAAATAAAAAAAAAAAAAAACATACAATCCCATACACACAATCCTATACCCACTGTGAAGGGGAAATCTAACCGGGACATAGACAGCAAGAAAATGTTAGTGTTAACCCTTCCCTATGCTATCCAAAAAACGTAAATATTTTTTTTGGCTAGAGCTACACCTAAAAAATGTACCTGTTCCGACTTGCATACAAATTCAACTTAAAGTAGGACTATGGGCAAAACTTTGTGATTTTTAACCCTTGTTAGATTTTTTTTTTTTTGCCATCTCTGTCCCATTGGGGAGATTTTCTTTCACTTCCTGTCCCATAGCCAAACAGGAAGTGAGAGGAAATCCCTGCAAATAAAGGAATTTCTCGGGGACCCCCAGGTCCTCAGAACAAGTGTCCCCATTGGAAGATTTCCCCTCTATTACTTTTCTGGGGACAACCTAAAATTTGGGGTTTTTCTTTTACTTTCACTCTTGATGATGGTAAACAGGACAAATGGAGAGGGTGAATTTTCCTAATGTGGGCAAAGACAGCAATACAGAACTGACAGGGGCTCTAATCCCTCTCCACTCCATCCAAAACTAAAAAAGTTTTGCCTTTAGTTATACTTTAAGAACAAACCTACAGACCCAATCTTGTTTGTAACCCGGGAACTGCTTGTACTGGCAACAGTCAACTGTTACAATTTGCAGGCAGCCAATGGGTAATATCTGCAATACTTAAGCAAAAAGCCCTCCTTCATCCCCCCCCCCCCCAGCAAAAATTCCATATTTCCCAACCAAAATCCTCCCCTTTCCCCAGTAAACCCCTCTCTAGCAATATCTCCCCCCCCCCCTCTTTCTACTTTTGAAACACAGAACAGCAGGACCTGACAGGCTTCCCATTGATGGTCACATGACATGTCAGAGTTGAGGAGAAACCTAGGAACGTTTTTCTCAATTGTGTGTTCTATCGGGCCAGCCGGATGTATTACCACTATGAGGGTGGTGTGCAGTGCCATAGGCATCCAAATATGCAGGGACCCAAAACTTGGCCGCGCCCAGGTCAGAACCCTGCTAAATGCAGCTTATGTGCTTTACCTGATTTGGCCTTATAGTTTACTAAAGCTTAAATAGAAATTCTGCCAGTTTAGCATTTTCTATTGCCCTTTCTGAAGTAGGGGGACAGCGTTTGCCAGGCTAGATGACTGTATGGTTGGGGGGGGGGGGGGGTGAGTCCTTAGCCCTGTGTAAGCTTAGGCCAGACTGACGGAGGGCTGGTTCACATTGGAACGCATGTATTCCTGTGCAGTTCCTCGTGACCTGGCTTTGACAGTCCATTTATTCAAATGGACTGCCAAATGCTTGAAACCATGCAAGACGACTTGCAAGCACTACTTTTTCAGATTGCACCGTACCAAATCACATCATTCTGTGGAACAATGTGGTTTGGTGGCCATAAATGTATTTATGAGATGCATTTGGGGTGCCATTAACAGACACCTGTGTGTGTCTCACAGTGATTGTGCATGGAACACACCTTTCCCGCACCTTTGTTTCAGTGTGTACAGGCCCCCTACAGAAGGTAGATAGGGCTTCTTTCCTTTGCTCTCTCCGGGAGATGAATAGGTCAACGTGTGAGGGGTGGTCTACCTGTTTACAATCAATGACTGGATGTTCTCAAGCTAAAATTGTGTTCGTTATTGAGAGAATATATGTAATCGGGATTTTACAAAACTCAGGCATCCCTGCTTTGTGCTTCTCTAAGCTACTGTTCTATTTAGAGTATCAAGAAAACGGCCCTCCCCAAAAAATAGTTATGCAATCCTATTTAGAGATGTTAGCAGATGCTTCATTGCAGTCTATATACACTTTCTATCATCCATCAGGACTTGGGTTTATGTATACAGACAAAAGGCCAAATGCATCTGTTCAAAAATTGGTGCATATTTGGGCTAAGTAAAAATAAAAAAATGACCATCCAGTATCTCTCTGCAATATATGTACATTCTCCACATTATTCACTTTAAAATGCTGCAAGGTCAGAAAAATACCCATTGATTTGCCAGAAGTCCAGTGTGCTCCCAGGTTCCTATTTGACCTAACACAGAGCCCCTGATCCAAAGAATGTAGTTAACCCCTGTCCCCTGGACTACAAAACACCACCTCTTCCTACTCTTCTGTCCCATTCCACATTCAGAAATGGATTTCTTTTCAAGCAAAAATAGTGCTGCTGCCTTGAATGCAAAGGGCCTGCTCATACAGTGTTAATTTGATGTCATTGCAATTTAGTTTGCCAGTCTTTTGACTAAAACTGCATTTTAGTTTGTCGTATTTTAGTCGACTAAAATCTAATGGGTTTAGTTGAAGTGTAATGCTTTATTTAAGCATTTCTCTAGAAATTTCAAACTCATTGTATACTCCTGGAGTAAAAATCAAATCACCTGTTTATGGTCCCTCCAGACCAGCCAGTGAGCGTCTGCAAACTGCAGCTACACGCTGGGTCGGCTGCAACATAGCCTCACGGACAGAGGCTGGCCTGCGAGTTAAACGTCTCACAGGGTCTCATACGGCCGGGCTTGGGTATGAGCCGCGGTGGTCCTTTGCCTGACAGCTCCCCTACTTCGGTGGCGAGGAGTTCTGTCTGGAGCGTTACCCGTGCCATAGAAGGGTAAGTACAGGCCCCCCTCTCCTCTTTTGGTGGTTTTCTTCGGGGTTGACGTGTGTAACCTCCAGGGACGGTCGGACCTGCCTGCAAGTTCCTTCCTCCCGATTCCTTCCTCCATCCTTAAATCCCTCACTGAGCAGGGCTTCCCCCCACTCCCATTCCCCCCTGTCTGGACCTAGAGTCTGGTTGGGGTCCCAGGGCAGAAAATGCAGCAGAGACCCCTGAGGTCCCCCCTGCTATCCCCACTCTAAGGGTCCTGGGATAATGTGTGTCCTGCTCTGATAGTCAGGAGGGGTCCCATTGTAGGAGATCCCTAGGTGCATGCCCTGCTGTTTGCAGTGTGGGTATAGTGCAGGGGGGTCCCAGGGCAGAGACTGGTGCGGAGTGCACAACAGAGTCTCCCCTAAACTTGTGTCCTACCTTCAGGGAGGGTCCCCTTACAGAGGGTACAGCATTGCAGATGGTGTAGGAAAAATCCTGGCAGCTTACTTCAGTGTTTGTAGCTGATGGTAGCGATTTTCCCTTAGTCTAGCTGGTCTCCGGTTGGCAGCCATGTTTGTGTAGCCGGATGATATCATGGGTGCCATTTTACCTTAGTCTGGGAGATGCTGGAGACAACTGAAGCCTTCCTGTGCCTGGGACACATGAACAGGGATAGCATCCATAATGATGCTGGGTTCGAATTCTCCGCATTCCTCCGGTCGGTAGGGTGAGTCTTTGGGGGTCCCTGTTATCTCTCTCTCTCTGCTAATAGGTACCGTGAGCTTTGAGAGAATCCTTTTTAGTGGTGCCAAAAGATTGTTTTTGTACTGCAAGGTCTTTTTCTTTCCTTTTATGGAGCCTCAGAGTCACATCTCCCCCACTGATCCCCTTATGGAGGTGGCAGGTCCCTTGTAACCCCAGCTTCCCATGGTTGCACTGACGGCACTGACTGTCCTGCAGTCCTTTGAGTCCCGGGTGGAAGTGGCGTGTGGGCAAAGGCCTAGGAGAAGTGTCCCCCGCCTTCCCCTGCTCAGTCTGTCTCATCTGATTCTGAGCCGGATGCCGCCATGGACGCGGCCCATCCTGGGGGACTTATTATCACAACCCCTGACCAATCCGATAGTGAGGATGATTCCTCCATGGTTGCAGCAGAGAATGAAAAGCTGCTGGTAGACGCACTTATTACTGCAGTGCGTGGGACTTTAAAGATGGAGAATGTGGCTGATGTAGCCACGGACGTGGCTGTGTCGTTTGGTACGCATAAGTCGCATCGTACTCCAAAGGTGTTTCCTTATGTGTCTTATTTTGATAGGTTTTCCTGTAAGGAATGGGAACAACCAAAATTACTCTTTGTGGTCCCCAAACATTTTGCTGTACGTTACCCTTTTGAGGAGTCACATTTAAAAAAGTGTACTTGTCCACATGGTGTGGTGGACCCTCCTGTTTCCATGTTGAATAAAGCAACCATGATCCCAG
Source organism: Pelophylax lessonae (assembly GCF_965119305.1). Classification (NCBI taxonomy): domain Eukaryota; kingdom Metazoa; phylum Chordata; class Amphibia; order Anura; family Ranidae; genus Pelophylax; species Pelophylax lessonae. Next base: position 266,940,365 of record NC_138774.1, on the reverse strand, counting down.
TAGAGGAATCCCCGTCCTTTAAGGACCCGCCTGACAAAAAAGTGGAGGCTGTGGCACGCACCTTGTTGACTATGGCTGGTTCGGCATTGCAGCCAGTCTTTGCCTCAGCCCTGGTGTCTCAGACCCTAACTGAATGGGCCAAGCTTTTGCGCCAGGGCCTGGGGGGTGAGCAGGTCCCCATTGCTTATGTTGATTTGGAGGACCAGTTGGTCCATGGGCTGCAGTTTATTTGTGATGCAGCTTTGCATACAGCTCCTGTGCTGTCCAAACTTTCGGTTTCAGCTGTGGTGATTAGTTTCGGGCTACCCTGGATGACCTCATTAAGGGTATCACGGGAGGGAAGAGTAGCTTCCTGCCACAGTCTAGGAAAGGGAAGGAGCCTCGCCACAGATGGAGGCCCTCCTTCTCAGCCCATAGAAATTTTTTTCATGCTTTTGGGAAAGAGAATAAGGGAAATAGATCTTTTTAATCTTCCCCGGGAGGTTCCAAGCAACCTGGTAAGACTAGGGCTAGCTTCCCCAGACCAGCAGACAAGATTCTTTTACCATGAAGGTCTACCCCCACCCATTATTGGGGGTGGGGGGACATCTTCGCTGGTTTCCGGCCCCGTGGACTTTTTTAGTAAGTGTCAAAGCGATCCTTTTCAGGTGTTTCAGGTCCTGAGTCTCCTTGTGCGGATTTAGTTCCTGCAAAGGTTCAGGTGATGTATGAACTACCTAAGGTTCCCCCTATCTCAGTCCAGGGAATTGATTTACTTAGTTCTGATTCTATTTCTGACCAGGGTGATCCTTCCTCTGCACAAACTTTAGGCACCACAGGCCTTGATTTACCAGCTGCTGTCACGCTGTCATGCTGTTCTCCCATTTTGCATACAGGTTCTGAGTCTGGTGGTATCCGCCTTCAAGACAGTTCTATTTGCACATGCAGTGCAGCTCCTTTAGCAGGTTCGGCTCCACAGAAGGATACCGAAGATCGTGACAAGGTCATGGGGTCCTCTGATAGAAACCGTAGGCGTTCAAGGGCCACGGTAAGGCCAGTATGATCCTCGACTAAGGCTTCTTCCACAGTTCCTGTGAGTAATGAAGAGCGAGGATCTTCGATTCATCCTGGTGGCTGTAAACATCCCTTGGGGGCTTCCTCTCAGAGAAGACCAGTTGTCCCAAGGGCTGATCTACCATCCTGCTTTGCAATCACTGGTTTTAATGGCTTAGGTATTGAAAGCCAGGTACTGAGGGATAGAGGTCTGTCTGCATCAGTTATCGCTACTATGGTGAAGGCGAGGAAGTCGTCTTCCAGCAAGATATACCATTGAACATAGAAAGTGTGTACATTTCTTGGTGTGTCGATTGGCGCTCATCCTCGATCCTTTTCTGTGGCTCGGATCTTAACCTTTCTTCAACAGGGCATTGATCAGAAGTTGGCCTTAAGTACCATCAAGGGCCAGGTGTCTGCCTTGGAAATCTTCTTTCAGCGACCCCCTAGCCACGCACTCTTTAGTTCGTACCTTCATTCAGGGGGTTCGACGTGTGGCCCCACCTTTACGGTCTCTATTCCTGCCGTGGAATTTAAATTTAGTATTTTCGGTTCTCCAGAAACCTCCATTTGAGAATACTCGGGAGATTCCCTTGCCTAGGTTATCCCAGAATGTGTCATACTTGATGGCTATTGCCTCGGCCCGCAGGGTACTAGAATTGGCGGCATTATCCTGTCGCAGTCCCTATTTAGTGGTCCATAGGGATAAAGTGGTTCTTCATCCCTGTCCATCATTCCTGCCCAAAGTCGTTTCTGACTTCCATTTTAACTAGGACATTGTGGCCTTCCTTGTGTCCCAAGCCGGCTCATCCCAAGGAATTTGCTTTGCATACCTTGGATCTGGTTTGTGCGATTCTGGTGCATCTGGCAGCTACTTTTTGGAGTCTTTTTGGAGGTCAGACTTGCTTTTTGTGGTTACGGACGGACCAAGAAAAGGGATGGTAGCTTCTTCGGCTACCCTCTCCAGATGGATCAGACAAATGGTGACTCTGGCCTATTCCATTTAAGGTCAGGTTCCAACTTTCCCTGTCATGGCATATTCTACTAGGGCGCTAAGTGCTTTTTGGGCCTTTCGTCACCAGGCATCAATATCACAAGTTTGCAAGGCGGCCACGTGGTCGTCCTTGCATACATTCACAAAATTCTATAAGGAAGATGCTTTGACATCTGCGGATGTTTCTTTTGGATAGAAAGTTTTGCAGGCTGATGTTTAAGAGGGGCTGTTCCCTCTTGATGGGTGTTTTTTCTTTAAACCTTTATTTTTCAGACGCGGCTCCTGTGACCCTGGTTAAGGCTCCTGTGTCCTGGTTAAGGGCTGTTATGTTTAGCCTTATTTTCCCCACCCCCCAATTTCCTTTTGGCACTGCTTTTGGATGTCCCACTAGTTATGATTTATGGAGCGCTGTATCTTTCGATGAACAAAAGAGTACTTACCAAAAAATCAATTTCTCTGATTTCATCAACTGACCCAGCACCCACACCCTCTATGGAGTTCTGATACTTCTAATACTGCTTGCTACTAAACCGAATACCTAGAGCATAGAGGGGAGTTATATTCCAGCTTTGGACGGCCATGGGCGTAGCCAGGTTTTTTTTTTTTGTTCTGCCTAGTCCTCCTCCTGGAGGAGGCAATATAACCCACTAGTTATGATTTATAGAGCGCTGTGTCCGTCGAACGAAAGAAAAATGGATTTTACTGTAAGTACCCAAATCCAATTTTTCTGCCAGTAAATACCTTATACAGCCCACTTCCGCTTTCTTCTCTGGTAATTAGCTTAGGCTAATGACATCATGCACAGCTCTCTCACTCTCGCGAGCTTGCCAGCAAGGGAGGAGGGATGAGTCATAGGAGAGCCAAGGAGGTCTGGATGAGGGTGGCGATAAGACTGCAGGGATCCATGTGTGTTCATCAAGTGAGGCGAAATGTGCAGGCAAGCAGTGGTGTGTGTGTGTGTGTCTGTCCATATTTACAGTATCACACATTATTGTAAATATTTTATTACATCTTTTAATGTGACAACACTGAAGAAATCACACTTTGCTACAATGTAAAGTAGTGAGTGTACAGCTTGTATAACGGTGTAAATTTTCCGTCTCCTCCAAAATAACACAACGCACAGCCATTAATGTCATAACCGCTGGCAAAAAAAGTGAGTACACCCCTAAATGAAAATGTCTAAATTGGTCCCAATTAGCCATTATCCCTCCCTGGTGTCATGTGACTCGTTAGTAATACAAGGTCTCAGGTGTGAATGGGGAGTAGGTGTGTTAAATTTGGTGTTACCGCTCTCACTCATACTGGTCACTGGAAGTTCAACATGGCACCTCATGGCAAAGAACTCTTTGAGGATCTAAAAATAAAATTGTTGCTCTACATAAAGATAGCCTAGGCTATAAGAAGATTGCCAAGACCCTGAAACTGAGCTGCAGCACGGTGGCCAAGACCACACAGCGGTTTAACAGGACCGGTTCCACTCAGAACAGGCCTCAACATCGTCGACCAAAGAAGTTGAGTGCACGTGCTCAGCGTCCTATCCAGAGGTTGTCTTTGGGAAATAAACGTATGAATGCTGCCAGCTTTGCTGCAGAGGTGGGGGGTCAGCCTGTCAGTACTCGGACCATACGCCCCACACTGCATTATATTGGTCTGCATGGCTGTTGTCCCAGAAGGAAGCCTCTTCCAAAGATGATACGCAAGAAAGCCTGCAAACAGTTTGCTGAAGACAAGCAGACTAAGGACATGGATTACTGAAACCTCTGATGAGACCAAGATAAATTTATTTGGTTCAGATGGTGTCACGTGTGTGTGTGGTGGCAACCAGGTGAGGAGTACAAAGACAAGTGTGTCTTACCTACAGTCAAGCATGGTGATGGGAGTGTCATGGTCTGGGGCTGCAGGAGTGCTGCCAACATTGGGGCGCTACAGTTTGAGGGAATCATGAATGCCAACATGTACTTACGTACGTACATACTGAAGCAGAGCATAATCCCCCCTCCCTTCGGAGACTGGGCCGCAGGGCAGTTTTCCAACATAACGACCTCAAACACACCTCCAAGATGACCACTGCCTTGCTAAAGAAGCTGAGGGTAAAGGTGATGGACTGGCCACGCACGTCTCCAGACCTAAACCCTATTGAGCATCTGTGGGGCATGCTCAAATGGAAGGTGGAGGAGCGCACGGTCTCTAACATCCACCAGCTAAATGATGTCGTCATGGAGGAGTGGAAGAGGAATTCATTGGCAACCTGTGAAGCTCTGGTGAACTCCATGCCCAAGAGGATTAAGGCAGTGCTGGAAAATAATGGTGGCCACACAAAATATTGACACTTTGGGCCCAATTTGGACATTAGGGGTGTACTCACTTTTGTTGCCAGCGGTTTAGACATTAATGGCTGTGTGTTGAGTTATTTTGAGGAGACCACAAATTTACACTGGTATAAAAGCTGTACATTCACTACTTTACATTGGAGCAAAGTGTCATTTCTTCAGTGTTGTCACATGAAAAGATATATTACCTCTTGTATCTCTTGACCCTCCCTCTTAGATTGTAAGCTCTAACGAGCAGGGCCCTCTGATTCCTACTGTATTAAAGTGTATTGTATTTGTACGGTCTACCCTCAAGTTGTAAAGCGATGCGTAAACTGTCTGCGATATGTACATCCTATATAATAATAATATAATACAATAAAATATTTACAAAAATGTGTACTCACTTTTGTAAGATACTGTATGTATATGTGTGTCTGTGTAAATCCAGGCAAGTGAACAGGCAGTAGCTCCAGCTGCCCACATTTAAATTGGCTGCAGCCAGACTTCGTGGAGGGAGATTTCTGCAGCATATTTGGCACGTACAGAGTCACAGCATATATGTCTAAAATAATATGCAAAGTAATTGGAAGAAAGCTTCAGAATGGAATATGTTTTTTTACAAATTATGTGAGCAGACTACAGTTCCTCTTTAATATCCTGCCCAATGGAATTAATGAATTCCCAAACACATGCCGCACCTAAATGCGTTGCAAAACTCATCTTTAGGCGTATTTTTTATGCTGGCTTTCTCCTGCCAAGAGCAAAGGTGTTCAGAAGAACTGGGCAAATGCCCAATGTGCATGAGGCCTAAATATAACTTTACTGGGTTGGCTACAGATCAGCGTTAGAGAACCTGTTAGGACAAAAACATGGATGTTGCCTTTGCTGGTTTTTGTTTTCTGGAATGCATCCTTCAGGGCTGTCCTTCACTACTCTGCAACGTATCTGAAACCGCCATATTCTTATCTGGGGACACCTGGTACCTAGGCCAGTGCTCAATGGCACATGGAATAGTCAAGGAAGGACAGCCCTGGAGCATGCATCTATAAGAACAAGTCAGCAATGGCAGCTTACGTGCCTTTATTCTAGCAGGTTCATTTAGATTAATTAGATCTTATTTACTTCTTTGTTGACACATTATTTAGTGTGCTTACAAAGATTTACATAGGAGTGTAAAATCCAATTCATCTCAGATCGTCTGTTTGATTCACATTACATCTGTTTTGTCCTCGGTAACGACACAACATAGATGATGCATCTGTTTGATGACTCCAGTTGTGTTGTCAAAGTACATGCTGATCACATCAAGGCTAAAAACAGTAAATGGGTCCCGTGAGTCATCTGCAAGGGAAAAATTACGTTTTATGGTCTACACTTGTCGTCCTTTCATTAACTTTTTTCTAGCTGAACCATTATAATGTTCTAGATCCCCACCTCGGTTTTTTTTTTTTAATTTTACTTTTGTTATGGATACATTTGCATCTTTATGACTAATGTGACTCATGTGGTTTTATTTCATATTGCTATGCAAAAACCAAATTGTGTTGCAATCCCTGGCAACCAAGATGATATCTTCTTTCAATAAAAAGTTCTGGTTTTTAGTCCCTGCATAGCATTTCTTTCAGGATGCAAAGGGTAACTGAATTGTTGTATTTGTCCCTTTTTGAAAGTTTTTCACCACTTCCTGTCTTGTGACCACCATCAGTGGGGAGGGGAGTATCTGAGCACTGCGATAGAAAAGAAAAATCTTTCTGGTAGAGTGAGGGAGGAATGAGACATTTTGTGAGTCTATATCCTGCATTCTTACCGGGGTAATTCCCCTTCACTTTTCTGTCCTCATTACAGTGTTCTCTAATGGAAGGGAGGCGAACTCCCTCCAACAGGTACGTGCATATTTGCCAGCACACCAAGGATCTTGCACAGCAGTCAGAAGAAATGTTTTATTTCAAAAGGATCACATCAGGAAAGGTGCAACGTTTCGGAGTCACGCAGGACCCCTTCGACACATGCCTGACAAAGGGGTCCTGCGTGACTTCCGAAATGTTGCACCTTTCCTGATTTGATCCTTTTGAAATAAAATATTTCTTCGGACTACTGTGCAAGATCTTTGGTGTGCTGGCGAATATGTCTATGTGATAGATCCAGGGTCCAGCTGGTGATCGCTGCAGCACCCACAACTGATGTGCCTATATCCAGGAAGGTGTGCGATGGGAATATTAACTACTCCCTCCATGAGGGACACAGAGCAGTAAAAGCCAGACAGAGGTTCTGATTTCCTGTTGTCCAACCTATGGCTACTTGGCTCTAACTACATGGTAGCAGTTATGTCTCTTGGTCTCTGATCATGTCCTCTGCCACGTTCCCGGGTCTCTGATCATCTCCTCGGCCATGTTTTTAGGTCTCTGATCATTTCCTCCTCTATGTTCCCGGGTCTCCGACCGTCTCCTCTGCCGCCACGTTCCCCGGTCTCCGACCGTCTCCTCTGCCACCACGTTCCCCGGTCTCCGACCGTCTCCTCTGCCGCCACGTTCTCCGGTCTCCGGTCTCCGACCGTCTCCTCTGCTGCCACGTTCTCCGGTCTCCGACCGTCTCCTCTGCCGCCACGTTCTCCGGTCTCCGACCGTCTCCTCTGCTGCCGCGTTCCCCGGTCTCCAACCCAACCGTCTTCTCTGCCGCCACATCCCCTAGTATTTTGTTAGCGTCTTTTCGTGTTTAGTGGTATCCAGTATACGTATATTGGGTCAGTCATGTTTACTTATTTCATACACCGTTTCTTCTTCTTCTTTGTGCCCCAAAGATCTTTTAAAGGTGTATGTCAAAATTATTTTAAAAGGTTTCTTTGCCTATTCTCTAACTGTCTATATTAATTTTTCTGGCACAATCTACAAACTGTTACCTGTTGATCCTGCCAGGTGCTCTTGTGGCAAGAGGAACTTCCGGTTGGGTGAGAACACTTACCCCCTTCTATTATAGCAGTGATTTTGTTGGTCCCCCCGTGCTTTTCCCAGTGTAGGACAACAGGAACCCATGACAGCGCAGAATGTGCCTGTATATCTATTTAGGTGCATGTCATCCAACTCATTGCTGCTCCCCACATCTTCCAAAATGCGCTGTCCAAGCTTTCTGAATTACCCTTATCTGCTCTTCAAGCCTCTGTAAAATTCTTTGACCTGCTATTTATGTCTCCAGAATCTCTCTTCCCCACTATCCAAGCCTCCCAATAATACTGGCCCTGCAATCTATGCCTCCTAAAAAAGAAAAAAACCCTGCATGACTCCTTCAGGGTAGATTGTCGAATGTTTCTGTTCTTTAGGCCTCATGCACACAGGGCGTTAAAAAAGCTACAAAGCCAGTACTGACGCAAGGAAAAAGCGGCTGTAAAAACACACTTTTAGTGGCTTTTTGCATTGGTGTTAATGCACGTTTAGCTGCGTTATCGTTTAGAAGCGTTTCTCTGCCTCTTTTTTCCACTCCCACATACAATTACTACAGTGTACAAGTCGCTCCCTATCGGTTCCCTATGAGAGCTGTCTTAACTGATCCGACTTTCAGCCCATTGATGTGAATGGATCATCATGATCTGACTTGTGTCATGTGACTTGTGCTTTGAGGATCTTGAAGGAGAACCCCACGCCAAAAAAAAAAAAATGCCAATATGAAAAAAAAAAAAATGGCGCCGGGGTCTCCCCAAGACCATACCAGACCCTTTGGTCTGGTAAGGATTTTGAGGGGAAACCCCACGCAGGGGTTTTTTGCCTCACCAAATATCCATACCAGACCCCTAACCGAATATGCAGCTCACCAGGTCAATACGGGGGGTGGGGGATGGGAGCACGTTGTCCCCATCTTGATGGGGACAAGGGCCTCTTCTCGACAACCCTGGGCATTGGTTGTGGGAGTCTGCAGGCAGGGGGCTTATTGAAATCTGGACGCCCCCGTAAAGAAAGCCCCCCCATGTGAATGAATACCTGTCTCTTGTTTTTTTGGAACACTACACTGCTTTTTTCTTTTTTGGGTGAATGGATAGGAGTACAATGTACCCCATACTCATTCACATGGGGGGGAGGGGGCCTGAGGCCCCCTTCCTTAAAGAGGGCATCTAGTTTCCCTTAAGCCCCCTGCCCGTAGACCCCCCACAACCACCGCCAAGGGTTTCGTGAAGAGGCCCTAAACATGGGGACAAGGTGCTTTGGGGTGGGGGGGGCAAAGCAATGTTGAGGGCATGTGGCCTGGTGTGGTCCAGGAGGGGGGGGTGCGCTTGCTCATCCCCCCCCCCCCATTTCCCTTAACTTACCTGCCGTGCCGGGCTGAATGCTCGGATAAGGTTCTAGTATGGCTTTTTTTTTTTTTTTGTTTTTTGCATGGGTTTGCCCTCAAAATCCATACCAGACTTCAAGATCCTCAGAGCACAAATCGCATGCCACAAGTCGGATCCTTACGATCCGACTTGGATGTGACCTAAATTGAAATCAATGGGCTGAAAGTTGGATCAGTTAATGCAGCTCTCATAGGGAACCATTGATTTTGACGTGAAAAAAAAAAAAAAGCTTAATACCGCTTAACATTGCATCCAGGGTTAAGCAACGTTTAGCTGCGTCAGACCTTTATACAGCTGTAATGCCGGTCTTCAGAACACTCTGGCCCTGGGGTTTTTTTTTTTTTTTTCCCATTTATTTTAGCTGCTAGAAAGCGCCTATGCTACTTACAGCTCCTAAAAGCTTATGTGTACATGAGGCCATAGAATAACATGGAAAGGGGTTTTAAGTTTAAAAAAAAAAAAATGTCTGATGCTGGTAAAAGCGGCTGTACAAAACAAAAAGTGTGCATGAGGACTTAAAGCGATTGTGAACCTTCACCTTGTAAAACAACCCATTCAGTTTAAAATACAAACGAAAGGCAAAACATTTTGTGTATAGGTATATATAAAAAAAGAAAATTCTAAATACTTTATTCCTCAAAAGTGATCACATTCTCTGTTCTCAGCTGCATAGTTGAGGAAGGAGAAACAACAACGCACTGAGCATCCCAGTGAATGGCTGTGGGTGGGAGGGGGGTTTCAGGACAAGCCTGATCATAGGGGAGGGCAGGCTGAGTTCCCAGCACTGCTGGAGAACTGACCACAGTGTGTTCTCCTGCTTGGTGTGGTCAGTTATTAATAGGAAAGCAGAGGGGGATTGGCAGGAACACCAGGGATTTCACACAAAAACCAATACAAGGAGAACAGGATACTTTGTCATACAAGTATATGCATTGTACAGGAGGCCTATATCAGGAATATGAAATGCTGGGTTTGCATACACTTCCAGCATCATGCTCACAAAGCAATGTTAATAGGTAAGGGGCCCAGGCCAGGTACCAATTTTACTAGACGTAGCAACCTGCTGCAAATTCATGCCGCCCATTGTCCTGGCCCAATATTGAAAGAAGCACAAAGGAGTAACCATTTTCTGGCTCACATCTACGCTGATGTTACTTTACCTCTGCAAAACATTGTTGGATCACCAAAGACCATGGGTGTCTAACTTTTTGACCTTCCTGTGCCACATTGGAAGAACTGGTATGGTCTTGGGCCACACCTAAAATACACCCAACAGTAAAGCTGGGTACACACGATGCGAATGTTGGCTGGTTCAGCAGCAACTGGCCGACGTTCTCTACATGTGTACAACTGCCTGTCTGACAGATGCCGGTCTCACAACCAGATCCTGTTAAACGTGCATGTTGGAAAAGCAGCAGCTGATCAGCACTGGCCTTCAACGGCAGCCAGCACTGATCAGCGTGTTGTCACGGGGGGACACAATAGCACAGTGGGGGAGATCTTCGCACTATCATTGCTTGTTTTCGTATGGGGTACTGTCAGTTTTTTTCTGTTCAGCCTGCTGGGTTGAACAGAAATAAAGTGTATGTGTGTACCCAGTCTAAGGATAGCTGATTAGCAGAGGGGTTGTGGGGATGAGCAGGAGGGGGTTGTGGGCGGGGAGCTTTGGCAAGAGGGGCCCAATTGAAATTTGGGGGGACGCAGCCCACCTCAGCGCCCGCCAGTGCAATGCCAAACCCGACGTCCATCTAGATCAGCCTTTCTCAACCTTTTCAACACAGAGGAACCCTTGAAATAAATTTGTGGTCTCGGGGAACCCCTGCTAAAAATTAAAAATCTACAACTCATGACACATTAGTGTGACAGTCAGTGGGAAAAACGCTCCTTACTCTTGTCACCATTGGGAAGAATTACCCCCTTAAATATAGCTAAAAGGAACAATGGTGTCATTGGGAACTTATCGGAGAGGCAGAAATTGCCCTTTGCTCAAGGAACCCCTAGCAACCTCTGGAGGAACCCTAGAGTTCTGCTCTAGATGTTCCTTTGCCTGGCTTTCCACCATGGCGTACTTGGCAACCCTCCAGATTTGCACAGGCCGCATGCTTGGGCTTCAGGTTGGGCACACCTTTTTTTAGACCTTTTGCAGTTTCTAGTGTAAAAAAAACCCATTGATGATTCTGCTACCCTACCCAATGATATTTCATATCCGTGTAAGGCGTTGGTTCTCGCCTCCTGTCCTCAGGACCCACTAATGCCTCGTCTACAGGTAACGATTATCGGCCGACCGATCGGTCGACTTTTGTTCAGTGTTGTTGTGTTGGTTGAAATCTGCTCTAGACTGCACACGAATCTCGGCCAACAAAAACCAACTTCAGAAGTGATGTCATGTGCTGGTTTACATTCCGTGTGTTTTTTCTTCTCTGAGCATGCCAAGTGTTGCCCATCAGATTTTTGTCTGCCAAAATCTGTACTGACTGATGGAAAATCGGCCGTTATGTTGACAGCCAACAAAAATTTTATAGCCTGCACACCAGATTTTACTCGGCCGAAAAGTCGCAGTCGGTTGTTGAAAGCATTATACTAACAAGCCGATAATCGGCTGATCGGACGTTGGCCGAAAATTCACGGCCAACTATCGATGCGTGTGTACGAGGCATTACAGGCCAGGTTTGCAAGAACTAAAATACATCACAAGTGATATAATTTGCTGCTCAGTGATTGCAGTATTCTAGTCTGCATCTCCCGAAGGTAATACCTAAAATCTGGCCTGTTAGTGGGTCCTGAGGACAGGGGTTGAGAACCACTGGTATAAGGTCACATGAGAACGCTCAGTGGCAGTTTTTTTTTTCTGTTTTATAATCATTGTAAGCAATCCTTGTGGGTTTTTTTTTTTTTTTTTTTTTAAATCCAGAATAACATGACTTGGCTTGACTTGAGTGCTGACACGAGCCCTATTGATTCATCAGAATTGTGAATTTAATAAAAGGGGCCATTTAATAGAAAGGATTATCAAATGGAAATAGTACGCTATTATAGAAGCTTACAGGCCAGTTTGGCTCAGGACAGCCTTTTTTTGTTATTTGTGCTTGCTGTGAACCTCTTATAGGTTTGCTTTTCAGCAAATGAAAAGTTTCCTGTTCTTTGTTACCATTGAAGGCATCAGCATAATCACTGCAAGTTCAGCATTGATCCTGTACGAGGTTATCAATCATTGGAGCTCTCAAATAGTGAACTGTCTCCATGAATACTAAAATTCTAATGGTTTTCAGCTGTTACTGGTTCTCTTTTCCTCTTTAATGCAATGACTCTAAAGCTACCAATAGAAGATGGATCTTGTATCTTAAAGCTTCACTTATGAAGAACAAACAGCCACACAGGTTTAAAAAACTGCTCAGATTGCTTTGCTTTTTACTTTTTTTTTTAATCGTGCAGAACAATAAATAAAAGGGTCAGCAGACTGATCTCTATCATTTTTGTATTGGGTGCCTGTGAGCAGTGCCTGCAGCAGTTGGATTGTACATGCCAATCTCACCAACCTTAGATGCTTAAAGGATAAGTCCACCCTAACCCATTATGGATCTGGCAGGAGTGGGGATTGGTGAGTGTACGTTTTTGGTGGTGAGGCGTTGGCTTAAAGAATTCATATACAAATTAAATATCTATGCTGGAAACTGTTTCTTTGCATGGCCGTGACCAAGATAGGGATGCACCGATCCGACTTTTTTGAAGCCGATACCGATATCTGGCGTTATGAAATTGCCGATACCGATACGGAACCCATCCGGAGCTACACACAAAGCAAGCAGCTGCAGTACAGAGCAAAGCCGCTGCTTCATATGTGTGGCTCCTCCATTCACAGGCAGAGTGCATTTGATATCACTCCGCCGGTGAGCCTGACCTATACAGGAAGTAGCGGCTCCCATCCCATACTACTACTGCACCTAGTAAGGGATGGCTGAGCCGTTACTCAGCAAAAACCGGATCGGCCCGTGGGACGGCTAAATTTTACCGATCTCTGATCCAGCTATTTTGTCCGGATCAGGGCCGATTTGTGATCCGAATATCGGATCGGTGCATCCCTAGACCAAGATGCTGCATGTTACGTTCAGACGGTGGTCACTATTCATCTAAATGTATTCCTCCATTGGTCACTATTCATATAAATGTATTCCTCCGTTGGTCACTATTCGTCTAAATGTATTCCTCCATTGGTCACTATTCATATAAATGTATTCCTCCATTGGTCACTATTCATATAAATGTATTCCTCCGTTGGTCACTATTCATATAAATGTATTCCTCCGTTGGTCACTATTCATCTAAATGTATTCCTCCGTTGGTCACTATTAATCTAAATGTATTCCCACTGCATCTCCTCTTGGTGAGCCAGCAGGTGTAGCATGCATGAATTGTTTGTGAACGTAATCCCAGGGACTTTAAAGGAGAAGTCCACCCTAACCCAAAATCCCTGCATCTATAGACCTCCACGATCGAACACTAACCTATCTAGCCCTGGAAAGAAGAAATCAGTATACTTACCTTTTTTTAAGCCGATCTGACCTGAGCCGTCAGCTGCGGCTTCGCTGTGGAGGCGGGTGCAGAGGACACAGCTGACAACGGAAGCCCCATGGTAAGTCTGTGGGTGACCTCACTTCCTATTAATTTCACAGCCGTTGTCGGCTGTGTCCTCTGTAGAGCTTTGGAGATTGGGTCGGATCGGCTTCCAAAAAAGGTATGTATACAGATTTCTTCTTTACAGGGCTAGATAGGTTAGTGTTAGATTGTGGAGGTCTATAGATGCAGGGATTTTAGTTTTAGGGTGGACTTCTCCTTTAAATACCCTGAGACTACGTTCACAAGCAATTTCATGCATGCTACGACTGCTGGCTCGTCAAGAGGAGATGCTGAGGAATACATATAGATGAATAGTGACCACTGTCTGAACGTTACATGCAGCATCTTGGTCATGGCCATGCAAAGAAACAGTGTCCAGCATAGATATTTAATTTGTATATGAGTTCTTTAAGCTAACGCCTCACCACCAATCCGCACTCCTGCCAGATCCATACTGTGAGGTCCAGACAGATCCACAAAGCCACCACTTCAAACTGTTCCTTGCCTTGTTCTGTGCATGCATAGAAAAATTCATAATTATTCCAATAAGATGCCCTCTCCAAAGGAATAAATGGGGTTTGCAGCAGCGATGTGACTCTCCTTGGGGGGCACATGTTAATCTAGCTGGGGTGTGGATAGGTTAGTGTTTGGTCTTTGTGGGTGAAGGGGGTAAACTAAAGGAAATTAAAGTATAGTTATTCTTTTAGTTATAAGGATGCAATACATATGGTATAAAACTTGCAATCTATATTTGTATTGGAGAGTGGTACAGAAGGTGTAAGATATGATAATTTAAAGAGTAATTCCACTTTTGTTGAGGAAATGGGCTTCCCCTGTGGAAGGTCTATGTACTGTAAATTGGAAGGATTTTAACAAACTTTGTTGCAGAGTCCTACCTTTTTGTTGTTCTGAAGAAATCACTGTGTGTGTGTCTGTGTCCATGTGCTAAGTAAATCTGTATGGAAGTGGTTTTATAATTATCAATCAGCTGCTGCACCAGCAGGGCTCTAATGTGGAAAATTGCAGGGTCTGCAATCTGCATCCCTTTTAGATGTGTTTTTCCCCTTGTGTTGTCTCACCAAAAATGACATTTGTGTTGCAGGGGATGATCAAAACCTGATTTGTATCTTAGTGCAGACTTCTGAGAGAATTGGTGAACCAATCACACATTAAGGAAATTACATATCTGGGAGGCGTTCTGTAACACCTCCAGGTAGCCATATTTTATTGCATTTTACAGAAAATAAAAGCGCTGCAGATTTAAAAGGAAAGGTAATTTTTAATAACATTCAATTAAAAATATGACTTGTCGCAATTGTATATGCCTATTTTTTTTATTTGCTATTTTTTTCCCCATGAAAGTGGAGTTACCCTTTGAAGAGCTCTAAACCAGAACAAAGGAGCAGTACATATGGCAGAGGATCTAGTATGCATGGAAGATGGCTTGCAAAGCCCAAAGTCACTTTGTCTAGGGCCCACATCTTGTTAATCTGGCACTGTCCCTATACATGACACTGTTTGCCAAGCATGAGATGGATTCCACAGCTGTATATAATTGTTTCATTATTAGATGAATTCGAGATTCATCAGAAAAGGCTAAAATTTCAGTCTGTCCAATTTTGGTGAGCCCTCTCTGTTCTTGGCTCACACTAAAGGAACCTGATGTGGTTATCTGCGTTACTGTGGCCATTCTTTCCAACTTCTCTCATCAACCAGGTGTTTCTATCCACAGAACTGAATGTTTTTCACACCTTTTTTGAGTTAACTGTAGAGAATGTTGTATAAAAAAAATCCCAGGAAATCCATAGTTAGAAAAATACTCAGACCAGCCCATCTGGCACCAAAAATCATGCCACAGTCCAAATCTTTTTGGCTCGCAATTATCCCCCCTTTCGGGTATTTGGAATGAACATAGGCCATATTGTCAAAAGTATTGAGACACTTACCTTTACACGCACATGAACTTTAATGGCATCCTAGTCTTAGTCTGTAGGGTTCAATATTGAGTTGGCCCACCCTTTGCAGCTATAACAGCTTCAACTCTTCTAGGAAGGCTGTCCACAAGGTTTAGGAGCATGTTTATGGGAATGTTTGAGAAGAACATGCCCACAGACACACTCCTAAACCTTGTGGACAGCCTTCCTAGAAGAGTTGAAGCTGTTAGAGCTGCAAAGGGTGGGCCAACTAAATATTGACTAAGACTGGGATGCCATTAAAGTTCTTGTGCCTGTAAAGGCAGGTGTCCCAATACAAATCTAGTGTATATAAAGTGATTGTAAAGCTTCATTTTTTTTTTAAAATTAAAATAACATGTTATACTTAACTGCTCTGTGCAATGGTATTTCACAGAGCGGCCCCTTACCTCCTATTCTTGAGTAAAGCGTAAGCCTATTGCATTGAGGGATGTGTGATTACCAGTGCTGCAGTGGAAAGTATTGATATAAAAAGCCTGCTTTTCAGTACACTTGTATGTTTTTGTGCGTTTGGTGGGTAATCAAGATTTATGGTAATGCACTAGGCTTTTGCGCCCTCCTGTGTTTTTTTTTTTTTTTTTTTTTTACATCACAGAAACCTGACATTTTACCAGGGGTGTGTAGACTTTTTATATCCAGTGTGTGTGTATATACAGTGCCTTGTGAAAGTATTTGGCCCCCTTGAACTTTGCGACCTTTTGCCACATTTCAGGCTTCAAACCTAAAGATATAAAACTGTAATTTGTTGTGAAGAATCAACAAGAAGTGGGACACAATCATGAAGTGGAACGAAATTTATTGGATATTTCAAACTTTTTTAACAAATAAAAAACAAAAATTGGGCGTGCAAAATTATTCAGCCCCCTTAAGTTAATACTTTGTAGCGCCACCTTTTGCTGCGATTACAGCTGTAAGTCGCTTGGGGTATGTCTCTATCAGTTTTGCACATCGAGAGACTGACATTTTTGCCCATTCCTCCTTGCAAAACAGCTCGAGCTCAGTGAGGTTGGATGGAGAGCGTTTGTGAACAGCAGTTTTTAGTTCTTTCCACAGATTCTCGATTGGATTCAGGTCTGGACTTTGACTTGGCCATTCTAACACCTGGATATGTTTATTTGTGAACCATTCCATTGTAGATTTTGCTTTATGTTTTGGATCATTGTGTTGTTGGAAGACAAATCTCTGTCCCAGTCTCAGGTCTTTTGCAGACTCCATCAGGTTTTCTTCCAGAATGGTCCTGTATTTGGCTCCATCCATCTTCCCATCAATTTTAACCATCTTCCCTGTCCCTGCTGAAGAAAAGCAGGCCCAAACCTTGATGCTGCCACCACCATGTTTGACAGTGGGGATGGTGTGTTCAGGGTGATGAGCTGTGTTGCTTTTACGCCAAACATAACGTTTTGCATTGTTGCCAAAAAGTTTGATTTTGGTTTCATCTGACCAGAGCACCTTCTTCCAAATGTTTGGTGTCTCCCAGGTGGCTTGTGGCAAACTTTAAACTACACTTTTTATGGATATCTTTAAGAAATGGCTTTCTTCTTGCCACTCTTCCATAAAGGCCAGATTTGTGCAGTATACGACTGATTGTTGTCCTATGGACAGAGTCTCCCACCTCAGCTGTAGAACTCTGCAGTTCATCCAGAGTGATCATGGGCCTCTTGGCTGCATCTCTGATCAGTCTTCTCCTTGTATGAGCTGAAAGTTTAGAGGGACGGCCAGGTCTTCGTAGATTTGCAGTGGTCTGATACTCCTTCCATTTCAATATTATCGCTTGCACAGTGCTCCTTGGGATGTTTAAAGCTTGGGAAATCTTTTTGTATCCAAATCCAGCTTTAAACTTCTCCACAACAGTATCTCGGACCTGCCTGGTGTGTTCCTTGTTCTTCATGATGCTCTCTGCGATTTAAACGGACCTCTGAGACTATCACAGTGCAGGTGCATTTATACGGAGACTTGATTACACACAGGTGGATTCTATTTATCATCCTTAGTCATTTAGGTCAACATTGGATCATTCAGAGATCCTCACTGAACTTCTGGAGAGAGTTTGCTGCACTGAAAGTAAAGGGGCTGAATAATTTTGCACACCCAATTTTTCAGTTTTTTATTTAACAAAGTTTGAAATATCCAATAAATTTCGTTCCACTTCATGATTGTGTCCCACTTGTTGATTCTTCACAAATAAAAAAAATAGTTTTATATCTTTGTTTGAAGCCTGAAATGTGGCAAAAGGTCGCAAAGTTCAAGGGGGCCGAATACTTTTGCAAGGCTGTGTGTGTGTGTGTATGTGTGTGTGTGTGTATATATATATATATATATATATATAAAGATATATTTTTTTTTAGAGGGCATGTCAATCTTTACTGCCCATAATGGGTTACAGCTCTAGTTTTCAGCCCTGTATCCTGGGTTGGCCTGCTGACATTTTATCTCCCATCCCCTCCCTACTCATGCAAAAAATAAATTCATTGAACACCAGCAAAATATTTCCTGATGCTGTTTATTTAAATGCTGACTCAGTTACTGCAAAAAAACAAATTGCCCAGAAGCTGCTGCCTCAAACCTTTTTGCTTTTGCCTTAAAAAGTTGGATTTATCTTTATTCCACTCTGGTGAAGGAAGGAATATAACATTAGTTGGGCATTCGCTGCTTGGTAAAGAAGATCTCCCTTATTAAAAAAGAACCTCCCCTCACCTACATATTCTTAAAATGAAGTCCATACATACACCCTGGGGTCTTCTTCCTCCTCTCCCTGCATAACTAGGCTGTCTTCAGTACCCCAGGAGGGGGCGATGCCAACGTAATGACATATGTGCCACTCTAGAGTCCTGTCAAGTAGGGGTGTATCTAAGTGTATGCAAATATAATATAATATTTGTCATCAAACCAATCAACCAGAACATTATGACCACTGACAGATATAGTCAACAACATTGATTATCTCGTTGGCACCTGAAAGTGGGTTTGATGTGCGCGGCACGCCCTCCCTGAACTCTGCACTATGTGCGCGGCACGCCCTCCCTGAACTCTGCACTATGTGCGGGGCACGCCCTCCCTGAACTCTGCACTATGTGCGGGGCACGCCCTCCCTGAACTCTGCACTATGTGCGGGGCACGCCCTCCCTGAACTCTGCACTATGTGCGCGGCACGCCCTCCCTGAACTCTGCACCATGTGCGGGGCACGCCCTCCCTGAACTCTGCACTATGTGCGCGGCACGCCCTCCCTGAACTCTGCACTATGTGCGCGGCACGCCCTCCCTGAACTCTGCACTATGTGCGCGGCACGCCCTCCCTGAACTCTGCACTATGTGCGCGGCACGCCCTCCCTGAACTCTGCACTATGTGCGCGGCACGCCCTCCCTGAACTCTGCACTATGTGCGCGGCACGCCCTCCCTGAACTCTGCACCATGTGCGGGGCACGCCCTCCCTGAACTCTGCACTATGTGCGCGGCACGCCCTCCCTGAACTCTGCACTATGTGCGCGGCACGCCCTCCCTGAACTCTGCACTATGTGCGCGGCACGCCCTCCCTGAACTCTGCACTATGTGCTCGGCACGCCCCCCTGAACTCTGCACTATGTGCGCGGCACGCCCCCCTGAACTCTGCACTATGTGCGCGGCACGCCCTCCCTGAACTCTGCACTATGTGCGGGGCACGCCCCCCTGAACTCTACACTATGTGCGTGGCACGCCCCCTGAACTCTGCACTATGTGCGTGGCACGCCCCCCTGAACTCTGCACTATGTGCGCGGCACGCCCCCCTGAACTCCACACATAACACACTCCTGGTATTTATTCCCCCTTTACGATCCTCCCACTGTGCAATTTGGCCACGCCCACTGTTTGATGTGGTTCATTGGGGGAGCGTAGTTGAGTTCCTGCACCTATTCTCTGAGGAAAAAAAGCCCTAGATAAATGTATGTAGTCTTAGATACAATCGGCCCTTTGAGGGCAACCATAATGCTGATGCAGCCCACAATGATAAATTAGTTTGACACCATTGGATATGATCTCGCTGGATCTCCTCTCAGCATGCATCAAAAGATGAAGCGCAGATGTCAGTGGTGGTCTGGCACAGAATAAGGAAAAACAAGCTGGCTGGTTTTTTAAAAAATGGTGGAGCAGTTTTTCCATCCACTGGAGAGGAGGACAGAGGAGACTGCTCACTGTTTCTGACTTATCAAATTAAAGTTGCATTGCTGTTACTTTGATTAGGAAGGGAAGGGAGTGAAGTCCACTTTAGGCTACGTTCACATGTAGGTGTCCCAGATTGTGGACAGAATCGCCACGATTCTGGCTGCGATCCCCGATTGGGGAAAATCGCGGGACGCACTTGCAATCTCCGTTACTTCCAATGGCACCCCGATCGCAGCCGCAAATGTCGCCTGACGTATCGCGGGATTCTTGTTGTTCAAAAGAAGTTGCAGGACTTTGAGCGACAGGCGTCCTGTAATTCAGTTTGTGCCATTTTGCGGCGTTTCATTGGGTTACCATCGGGATGCCATTGAAAGTAACGGGGATCGCAAGCGCGCCCCGCGAGTTGCGTCAATTTGGAATAGCGGGTATTATTGTGGCGATTCTGCCCACGATCCAGGATGTCTAGATGTGAATGGAGCCTTAAGAGTTTTTTCCGTTAATACATTTTTTTCTTTTGAATTGTCTGTTTGTGGTATGTTTACTGTAGTTTTTAGTTGGTTTCTAGGGGGAAGCCCAGGCACTTTGCTGAAGCCTACTGTGATGTCGTGATTTTGTGTAAGAGCAAGAACTTTGTCATTTTCCCTGGTCACACGTGTCTGAAATAAGGAACTGTCTTTATCATCCAGCAATCACTCAGAATGTACCTTTTATTTCTCCAGCTTGTTTTGCAGTCTCGAACAATAAGGAAGTCCATGTTTTTTTTTGTTTTTTTTTAGGACAAAACTGAGTAAGACCCCTTTCACACTTGTGCGACTTGGGACCTCAAAGTCACATAGACATCCAAAAGAGAGAGACCGCACTCGAGAGATGTTAAATAAAAATCCTTAGGACTCCTTTATTCTCCATAAATCCAACAGACAGCAGACAGACAGTGCAATACACGGACAGACGTGTC
Source organism: Pelophylax lessonae (assembly GCF_965119305.1). Taxonomy (NCBI): domain Eukaryota; kingdom Metazoa; phylum Chordata; class Amphibia; order Anura; family Ranidae; genus Pelophylax; species Pelophylax lessonae. The sequence continues at coordinate 266,920,026 of NC_138774.1, read as the reverse complement.
GGGTTGACAGGTGTGTGGTTATGAGTAAGCGATTTTTATCGTGAAACGCGTCAACCCGACACGTCTGTCCGTGTATTGCACGTCTGTCTGCTGTCTGTTGGATTTATGGAGAATAAAGGAGTCCTAAGGATTTTTATTTAACATCTCTCGAGTGCGGTCTCTCTCTTTTGGATGTCTATATGCTTGGATGGCGGATCTGACCTGCACCGAGTGCTGAACTTGCACCTGAGCGGCTTTCTTCCTTGTTTTTGCTTACCTCAAAGTCACATGACAAGTCGCACTCCATGATTTCCAATGAGTACAGTTCATATCTGAGTGACTTTAAAGCAGGGCCGGTGCAAGGAATTTTGGCGCCTAGGCAAAATAAAAATTCCCACCCCTAAAAAATTATACTCCAAACCTAATAAAAAAAGTTGGGAAAACAAACTGGAAAATCAATACTTCCATTCCATAAAAATCAAGCAAGAATCAGATACATTTTATTACATTACAATACTATGTGATATAGTCATTGGTGAGGCTCTCTAACGAAGTCTCTATATCATATAGAAACTTAGAGAGCCTCACCAATGGAAAGCCTGTGTTCCAGCCTCCCACCCCTCATCCCAAGTTGAAGGGGTTAAAACTAGTGATCGACAGATATCGTTTTTTTATTACCGATACCGATATTTTGGTCATCGCATATTGGTATTGGCCGATATTTTCGTACATTAAAAAAAAAAAATTATTTTTAGTAATTTTTTTTTTACAATTACTCCGGGAGGCCCGGGCAAACCGCCAAAGGCGGCGGGAGGGGGGACGTCCCTCCCGCTCCTTGTAATGACAGCTGAGCGGCTTCTTAGTCGCATGGGTTGTCATTACAAGACAGCCGATCGTTGGCTATGGACGTCGGTACCGGGTTGATGCCTCTAGCTGCAGGCATCACTTCGGTACAGCACTTTACTGAAATATCGGCAATATCGGTAACCTTAGGGGGCCGATTCCGATATATCAGGGAAAGTATATATCGGCCCCCGATATATCGGCTTAGCCGATAATCAGTCCATCCCTAGTTAACACCCCTTCAGGCAGTGACTAAGTGAGTGACTACTTACCCTGGCGACTGGCGGAGTCGGCCCTGAGTCAATCTTTCCCACTGTTATGACTCGCGCATGCACATTAGGTCTCCCCCGATGGCTGACGTCGTTAGGGGAAGGGAAACCTAATACGCATGCGTGGCACCACTGCTTTTCTACGAAGATTTCTGACGCTGGAGCCCGGCACTCAGCTCAAAAGCGCCCAGGTGGGCGCTGTCGGCACAGGTTCAGCACAGCACGTGGGGCGCCGCCCACACCCGCTGATCTATACCGATTCCGGGGCCGGGTGCAGCAGGCAGGATGCTGGTGCCCCCTGCTGAGTTGCCCCCTAGGTGACTGCCTGGGTTACCTTCAGTGATCGACCAATATCGTTTTTTTATTGCCCATACCGATATTTTGGTCATCGCATATCGGTATCGGCCGATATCTGCTGATATTTTCGGACATTTTAAAACAAAAATTTTTATTTATTACATTTTTTTTTTTACACAGGTACTCTTGTGGACGGATCTGGGGGTCTGAAAGACCCCAAACCCCTCCTCTGCACTTAAAAGCATTCAAAACGCAAAGTTTGGCTGTTTTTTATATGCTATCATTTTTTTTTTAATTTGGCGCCAGTACCCGAAAGTGATGTCATGACATCACTTCCGGGTTTTTACATGTAGACCCGATCAGAGCCAAATGCGGTTTTGATCGGGTCTTCGGAGGCCGTGCAGGTAGGATGCCCGGAACTCCCGGTGGGACGGGAGACCCGGGCGAACCGGGGGGGGGGGGGGGGGGGAGAATGTCCATTCCCGCTCCTTTGTAATGACAGCCGAGTGGCTTCTCCGGCTATGGACGCCGGTACCGGGGTGATGCCTCTATCTGCAGGCATCACTCCGGTACAGCACTTTCCCGAAATATCAGCAATATCGACCACCTTGGTGACTGATTCCGATATATATCGTGGAAAGTGCAGATCGGCCCCCGATATATCGGCTTTGCCGATAATGGGTCGATACCTAGTCGCCTTTCAGGTAGCGCCGGCCCTGCTTCAAAGTAGTCCCTGCACTACTTTGGTCTGACTTTGATGCGTTTTGAGGTCTATAGACCTCAATATTACACAGGCATTCCTTCAAGCCCAATCAAAATCTGGGCAAAATCACACGACTTTTAGGTCACACAAATGTGAAAGGGGCCTAAGAGATGGAAGAGTAAACCGTGCATTGCTGGGCATTACTTTAGCATTAAACACATCTCTACAGAAGCAAGAGGGGAAAAGGCAGCCCAGACATCTGTCTCTGGCAATGGAAAGCCCCGGGGCATTACGTGAGTGCGCAGTGGGCTCCGTCTGCTGGTGCGATAAGATTGCTCAGGTGTTTTTGTCACATGGCAGACAGAAGGCTAGCAGCACACACCACCCTCTGTTATACACGGTGGGTTACAAACCAACTCGCACGGAGATTGTTGTATAGGTACAGCTTTTTGGCTGTGGCTGTCTGGCAAGTGCCGCTTTATCCCGGAGATGCAGACCGTTCGATGGAACGTGAGTCACAGCAATGGCCTCCAGCAGAGTTCTGAGTGTGGCAGGCCAGTGTTAGTCACATTTATAATTTAGTGACCAGTGACAAAATGACACTGCTCAGTCAGTAATTACCCAGCATGTGTTCATGGAGACAATAACATCTAAAAGAAGCAGTTTGAAGGATGCATTTTTCCTTTTTTTTTCTTCCCCGCAAAGACTTCACACTTTAAGTAGATTTAAAATCTCATAATAACTTTTAACCTGTTAATGTAATTTTCAAAATTTTTTCTTTTCAGTACTGCAGATTTCATTAAAGCGGAGTTCCACGTAAAAAAAAAAAAAAAAAAAAAGACATAAAAATACCCCCGGGACAGTCAGGGCTAGTGCATTCCACAATGGATAGCCTCTGATCTGTCCCAGGTCACACTTACCTGCAAGAAGAATTACTTACATTTGAAAATGTATTGTCCAGCGCTGCCATCTCAGGTGTGGGCAGCTTGAAGCCAGCGCGATTCTCTTCTGTGTCCTCTTCCGTCTTCTTCGGTCCCACGCGATCCTCTTCGGCCTCCTCTTCGGTCCCACAATGCACTGCACCGGCCCCACCGTCACTTCCGGGTGCGCGCGTCATCCCTCCACAGCTTCTGGGCATGCCCAGAAGCTGTTTAGAAGGGAATGACGCGCGCGCACCGGAACTGACGTCGGGGCCGGTGCAGGCGCATTGATTCCTGGGAGCGATGACGTTCAGCTCCCAGGAATCATTGCAAGCCAGGAAGTGACGACGGGCTGTGGCCGCCGAGGGGAGGAAGAGGAAGTAAGGTGAGTATATTTTCTTCTAATACAAGGTAAGTAAAAATAAAAAAAAAAATGCGATTATCCATTTCTTTTTAAGGTGACCCAGACCAAGATAATGGATAGAAGTGTGATTTTAGGGTGGAACTCCACTTTAACCTGTTCCCATCAGTCTGAGGTATATATGCGGTAGCATAGCGGGTGGGCCTTAAAGCGGTTGTAACCTCAAAAAAAAAAAAAAAAAACAAGCCCTGCAGGACAAAGGCATAATGAGCTAGTATGCATCGCAAACTAGCTCATTATGAAATACTTGCCTTAGAATGAAGCCCCGATGCAGTCGCCCGGACACTGCTGAGGTAGCTGACATCTTCCCTCTGCGTCTTTTCAGGGTTTGGCGGCTCCAGCACTGTGAGTAGCCGGAGCTGTGATGACGTCACTCCCGTGCATGCGCACTTGTGTTCACTTTCCGGCTAGGAGCTCTGAAGGTCCGCTGGACATTCAGAGCGCATGCGCTGGTGATGTCAGCGGCTGCAAGCAGGGCAAATATCTACTAAACCGTGCAGGTTTAGGAGATATTATTTTTACCTACAGGTAAGCCTTATTATAGGCTTACCTGTAGGTAAAAGTTAAAAAGTGGGAGTATACTACCTCTTTAAAGCGGAACTAAACTGTACCTGAGCACTACAAACTGAAAACTCAATTTCCTTTTTAATGTTCAAAACAAACTCACCCATCTATGTATCCATGCTTTTTGTGGAGAAATCACTTTGAAAAACACCCCCCTAGTTCTGGCTGCAGCCATCTCGGGTGAGGGCAGATGATTCATGTAGCATTTTCTTCCTGGGATCCATCTGCCCTTGGCTCAGGCATGCATTGTTTGCTTAGCTGATAATACCCCCCTACTCCCCTTCTGAAGACTCCTGGGATGTATGACCCTAGTTGCACAGGCCTGGAAACCAGAGGGTAACTGAAGAAATTTTAAAAAATAGGCTAAAATAAGTAAATATGATATACTTTCCTATCTATTTTCTATTAATAGCAACATAAGGGTTTAAAAATATTCACTGTTGATTGAGTTTAGTTCCGCTTGAATGCCCAACTGCCACATAGATGCATCAGTGGTGGTGTGTGCTGGGAGAGCATTCTTTATGCTGAATTGACACAACAGGGTCTGGTCACATTTTATGATTAAGAACTGGTGGGATGGGCTGTCAGTCATGCTGGGACAGCCAACCACAGTGGTCACATGAACAGGAAATCCAACTCCAACCACTCAGCATTGGGATCTACTCAAAAAGGACCGTCAGGAGGCATGAGCAAGGGGTTTTACAGAAAACTTGTGGATCCTGCGATTAATGTTCTTTTTCAAGCTCTTCCTGACCTGACATCTGTTCCCAAATAGTGCTCCTGCATTTTGCCCCTTGGACATGTTGGCACACATGGTGCAAGCATGATCCACCTTTAGCACTATTAGGAAGCCAGCCCAGAGCAATGATGTACAGCGGACCCTGGAGCCAGTGCATTTAGACGTGGAGTGGCTCTAAGAGAGCGTTTTGGCAAAATCCATGCCATCCAGTAAAAGTTTATATCAATTTATTGAATATAAATGTTCATTGCATCCAAACCAAGGATGATCTGAATGCTAACATGAATAGCACAAAGCTTTGGCAGTTGAATTTGACGTAAACCTTCATTGGGCCAAAAGTATAACGCTACACTATGTTGCTTGGTAGGCTCCATATGCTTCCAGCCTTTACTTTGCCATTTGGTCTCTTGACTGCCAGAGTCCTCGGAAATGTTCATACTTCCACAGTATAGAGAAAGTAGATGCACCTCATCCTCCAGTAGAGTGCCTTATGGCCAGGCCCAAGATCTGTCACACGGGGTATGTGTAGAACGTACCTCCACCCAAAACTTTTTATTTTAGTTTGAAATCGGGTAGGGATCAGTTAGGCTTTTATTAGTGTCTGCAAGATTCACCCTCTGTCTGTCTGGGAGACTTTTGTCTTTGTGACCAGAGATGTATAGTAACTAAGTAGAACTACTTCACTACTGTACTTAAGTACGGAAAGGCGGTATCTGTACTTTTCTGGAGTAGAATTTTTTTCTCCTACTTCCACTTTTACTTCACTACATTTTTTCAATGATTTCAATACTTCTACTCCGATATTTTTTTTATTGCTGCATAGTTACTCGTTACTATTATAAAAATTACCACTGGTAGAACAGTAGATGGCAGGTTTCATGAAGCTCAAATCGTGTGTATTATCAGCGCATACGAAAATAAAAGCTACTGTATGTATAAATAAAAGCTGCATTTGAAATAATAAAAAAACAATAGGATGTTCAAACTTTTGACTTTTCTTTAATAACTACATAACACAATACTTGTACTTTTACTTTCAGTACTTGAGTAGCAAAATTTTTTAAAAAACTACTTGCAATACTTAATTACAAAAAATGTTGAATACTTTAGTACTTCTACTCAAGTCACTTTTTAATCGAGCACTTCCACTTCTACTCAAGTCACTTTTTGATCGAGCACTTGTACTTTTACTCAAGTATGGGTTTCGAGTACTTTATACAACTCTGTTTGTGACAAAGTGATGTGCAGTCCAAAATCTTATGTTGGTCATGTTGGATATCCTTCAATGGAACACAGTGCAGTGCCATCAATAGGGAGCTAGTGGGTAAGTCTGCCACAGAATTCCAACTACGGTAAATAATCCCTATTCATTTGGGTGGACTGACCCTTTTTTATGTCCACAACATAAAGTTAATGTTTAAAGGACAAGGTGAATTTCTTATAGGTAAATGCTTACACCCAACCCCATTTCTAAAATCTTCATAGTGCAGCCATGTCTGGTGCTGCACAACCTCCCTTTTAGATAAACCCTACACCTGTTACATCCTATTTTTATTACTACGGATGGTTTTATACTCCATAGGACTGAGCAGAGACCGGGGTGCACGTGCATGGTTGTTTTTAATAAGCAGAGTTGTATAAAGTACTCGAAACCCATACTTGAGTAAAAGTACAAGTGCTAAATCAAAAAGTGACTTGAGTAGGAGTGGAAGTGCTCAATCAAAAAGTGACTTGAGTAGAAGTACTAAAGTATTCAACATTTTTTGTACTTAAGTATTGAAAGTAGTTTTTTTTTTAAATTTTGATACTCAAGTACTGAAAGTAAAAGTGCAAGTACTGTGTTATGTAGTTATTAAAGAAGGAAGTCAAAAGTTTGAACATCATATTGTTTTTTATTATTTCAAATGCAGCTTTTATTTATACATACAGTAGCATTTATTTTCGTATGCGCTGATAATACACGTTTTGAGCTTCATGAAACCTGCCATCTACTGTTCTGGCAGTGGTAATTTTTATAATTGTAACGAGTAACTATGCAGCACAATAAAAAAATATTGGAGTAGAAGTATTGAAATCATCGAAAAATGTAGTGAAGTAAAAGTGGAAGTACAAAATGAGGTTGAAGGATTGTAAGAGGTGCATGAAGGTCAGCCAGCCCCCAGTTTGATGTACTCACCTTCCAGTCTGTCACCAACCAAATAAGACCTGTCTCTTGGTACAAAGAACAGGGGTTTAGTTGACACACATTTGCAAACGCATGTGAAAGCTGCAGAGCCACGTCACGGCACCCTGTTTAAATCTGCAGTCCTACACTCTTAATTTAGTGTCCTCACACTGGAGGCACATGGCCGCTAATGGGTGGATGGGGAACAGGTGAGAGGGAGACAGCCCAACCTCCCCCAACCCATCCCCATGCACGACTGGCTATTGTCTCAAAAAGTTCAAATAATTAGGTTAAAATATAACCATGGTGCAAACTGGAGAAGACCAGCTGAAAAGCATTACACCTCCATCCCCTTGGTGGATGCAGTATATGGATAGGAAGGGATTTTATATATGGGGCATGGCCTGTAAAGCACACTGCCTTTGAAATCCCTTATTTCCTTTGGGACTTTATATGAGACAAGCAGGTCATGCTATTGGTCTCCATCCCTGTATGCGGAAAACACTAGGGTCAAATCAAAAACTGCATCCACCAAAAACGCACGAAAATCGCACGGTGGGACTTTAGATGAGGCACCAAGCTGTAAGCAAGGCGTCTCCATCCCTGGTTGCTTTAAACATATTGGACTAGGTGGGACTTTAGATGAGACCCAAGCTGGTGTTGCCCGGCGTCTCCATCCCTATAACAAAACACAAAATGAGGTTGAAGGATTGTAAGAGGTGCATGAAGGTCAGCCAGCCCCCAGTTTGATGTACTCACCTTCCAGTCTGTCACCAACCAAATAAGACCTGTCTCTTGGTACAAAGAACAGGGGTTTAGTTGACACACATTTGCAAACGCATGTGAAAGCTGCAGAGCCACGTCACGGCACCCTGTTTAAATCTGCAGTCCTACACTCTTAATTTAGTGTCCTCACACTGGAGGCACATGGCCGCTAATGGGTGGATGGGGAACAGGTGAGAGGGAGACAGCCCAACCTCCCCCAACCCATCCCCATGCACGACTGGCTATTGTCTCAAAAAGTTCAAATAATTAGGTTAAAATATAACCATGGTGCAAACTGGAGAAGACCAGCTGAAAAGCATTACACCTCCATCCCCTTGGTGGATGCAGTATATGGATAGGAAGGGATTTTATATATGGGGCATGGCCTGTAAAGCACACTGCCTTTGAAATCCCTTATTTCCTTTGGGACTTTATATGAGACAAGCAGGTCATGCTATTGGTCTCCATCCCTGTATGCGGAAAACACTAGGGTCAAATCAAAAACTGCATCCACCAAAAACGCACGAAAATCGCACGGTGGGACTTTAGATGAGGCACCAAGCTGTAAGCAAGGCGTCTCCATCCCTGGTTGCTTTAAACATATTGGACTAGGTGGGACTTTAGATGAGACCCAAGCTGGTGTTGCCCGGCGTCTCCATCCCTATAACAAAACACAAAATGAGGTTGAAGGATTGTAAGAGGTGCATGAAGGTCAGCCAGCCCCCAGTTTGATGTACTCACCTTCCAGTCTGTCACCAACCAAATAAGACCTGTCTCTTGGTACAAAGAACAGGGGTTTAGTTGACACACATTTGCAAACGCATGTGAAAGCTGCAGAGCCACGTCACGGCACCCTGTTTAAATCTGCAGTCCTACACTCTTAATTTAGTGTCCTCACACTGGAGGCACATGGCCGCTAATGGGTGGATGGGGAACAGGTGAGAGGGAGACAGCCCAACCTCCCCCAACCCATCCCCATGCACGACTGGCTATTGTCTCAAAAAGTTCAAATAATTAGGTTAAAATATAACCATGGTGCAAACTGGAGAAGACCAGCTGAAAAGCATTACACCTCCATCCCCTTGGTGGATGCAGTATATGGATAGGAAGGGATTTTATATATGGGGCATGGCCTGTAAAGCACACTGCCTTTGAAATCCCTTATTTCCTTTGGGACTTTATATGAGACAAGCAGGTCATGCTATTGGTCTCCATCCCTGTATGCGGAAAACACTAGGGTCAAATCAAAAACTGCATCCACCAAAAACGCACGAAAATCGCACGGTGGGACTTTAGATGAGGCACCAAGCTGTAAGCAAGGCGTCTCCATCCCTGGTTGCTTTAAACATATTGGACTAGGTGGGACTTTAGATGAGACCCAAGCTGGTGTTGCCCGGCGTCTCCATCCCTATAACAAAACACAAAATGAGGTTGAAGGATTGTAAGAGGTGCATGAAGGTCAGCCAGCCCCCAGTTTGATGTACTCACCTTCCAGTCTGTCACCAACCAAATAAGACCTGTCTCTTGGTACAAAGAACAGGGGTTTAGTTGACACACATTTGCAAACGCATGTGAAAGCTGCAGAGCCACGTCACGGCACCCTGTTTAAATCTGCAGTCCTACACTCTTAATTTAGTGTCCTCACACTGGAGGCACATGGCCGCTAATGGGTGGATGGGGAACAGGTGAGAGGGAGACAGCCCAACCTCCCCCAACCCATCCCCATGCACGACTGGCTATTGTCTCAAAAAGTTCAAATAATTAGGTTAAAATATAACCATGGTGCAAACTGGAGAAGACCAGCTGAAAAGCATTACACCTCCATCCCCTTGGTGGATGCAGTATATGGATAGGAAGGGATTTTATATATGGGGCATGGCCTGTAAAGCACACTGCCTTTGAAATCCCTTATTTCCTTTGGGACTTTATATGAGACAAGCAGGTCATGCTATTGGTCTCCATCCCTGTATGCGGAAAACACTAGGGTCAAATCAAAAACTGCATCCACCAAAAACGCACGAAAATCGCACGGTGGGACTTTAGATGAGGCACCAAGCTGTAAGCAAGGCGTCTCCATCCCTGGTTGCTTTAAACATATTGGACTAGGTGGGACTTTAGATGAGACCCAAGCTGGTGTTGCCCGGCGTCTCCATCCCTATAACAAAACACAAAATGAGGTTGAAGGATTGTAAGAGGTGCATGAAGGTCAGCCAGCCCCCAGTTTGATGTACTCACCTTCCAGTCTGTCACCAACCAAATAAGACCTGTCTCTTGGTACAAAGAACAGGGGTTTAGTTGACACACATTTGCAAACGCATGTGAAAGCTGCAGAGCCACGTCACGGCACCCTGTTTAAATCTGCAGTCCTACACTCTTAATTTAGTGTCCTCACACTGGAGGCACATGGCCGCTAATGGGTGGATGGGGAACAGGTGAGAGGGAGACAGCCCAACCTCCCCCAACCCATCCCCATGCACGACTGGCTATTGTCTCAAAAAGTTCAAATAATTAGGTTAAAATATAACCATGGTGCAAACTGGAGAAGACCAGCTGAAAAGCATTACACCTCCATCCCCTTGGTGGATGCAGTATATGGATAGGAAGGGATTTTATATATGGGGCATGGCCTGTAAAGCACACTGCCTTTGAAATCCCTTATTTCCTTTGGGACTTTATATGAGACAAGCAGGTCATGCTATTGGTCTCCATCCCTGTATGCGGAAAACACTAGGGTCAAATCAAAAACTGCATCCACCAAAAACGCACGAAAATCGCACGGTGGGACTTTAGATGAGGCACCAAGCTGTAAGCAAGGCGTCTCCATCCCTGGTTGCTTTAAACATATTGGACTAGGTGGGACTTTAGATGAGACCCAAGCTGGTGTTGCCCGGCGTCTCCATCCCTATAACAAAACACAAAATGAGGTTGAAGGATTGTAAGAGGTGCATGAAGGTCAGCCAGCCCCCAGTTTGATGTACTCACCTTCCAGTCTGTCACCAACCAAATAAGACCTGTCTCTTGGTACAAAGAACAGGGGTTTAGTTGACACACATTTGCAAACGCATGTGAAAGCTGCAGAGCCACGTCACGGCACCCTGTTTAAATCTGCAGTCCTACACTCTTAATTTAGTGTCCTCACACTGGAGGCACATGGCCGCTAATGGGTGGATGGGGAACAGGTGAGAGGGAGACAGCCCAACCTCCCCCAACCCATCCCCATGCACGACTGGCTATTGTCTCAAAAAGTTCAAATAATTAGGTTAAAATATAACCATGGTGCAAACTGGAGAAGACCAGCTGAAAAGCATTACACCTCCATCCCCTTGGTGGATGCAGTATATGGATAGGAAGGGATTTTATATATGGGGCATGGCCTGTAAAGCACACTGCCTTTGAAATCCCTTATTTCCTTTGGGACTTTATATGAGACAAGCAGGTCATGCTATTGGTCTCCATCCCTGTATGCGGAAAACACTAGGGTCAAATCAAAAACTGCATCCACCAAAAACGCACGAAAATCGCACGGTGGGACTTTAGATGAGGCACCAAGCTGTAAGCAAGGCGTCTCCATCCCTGGTTGCTTTAAACATATTGGACTAGGTGGGACTTTAGATGAGACCCAAGCTGGTGTTGCCCGGCGTCTCCATCCCTATAACAAAACACAAAATGAGGTTGAAGGATTGTAAGAGGTGCATGAAGGTCAGCCAGCCCCCAGTTTGATGTACTCACCTTCCAGTCTGTCACCAACCAAATAAGACCTGTCTCTTGGTACAAAGAACAGGGGTTTAGTTGACACACATTTGCAAACGCATGTGAAAGCTGCAGAGCCACGTCACGGCACCCTGTTTAAATCTGCAGTCCTACACTCTTAATTTAGTGTCCTCACACTGGAGGCACATGGCCGCTAATGGGTGGATGGGGAACAGGTGAGAGGGAGACAGCCCAACCTCCCCCAACCCATCCCCATGCACGACTGGCTATTGTCTCAAAAAGTTCAAATAATTAGGTTAAAATATAACCATGGTGCAAACTGGAGAAGACCAGCTGAAAAGCATTACACCTCCATCCCCTTGGTGGATGCAGTATATGGATAGGAAGGGATTTTATATATGGGGCATGGCCTGTAAAGCACACTGCCTTTGAAATCCCTTATTTCCTTTGGGACTTTATATGAGACAAGCAGGTCATGCTATTGGTCTCCATCCCTGTATGCGGAAAACACTAGGGTCAAATCAAAAACTGCATCCACCAAAAACGCACGAAAATCGCACGGTGGGACTTTAGATGAGGCACCAAGCTGTAAGCAAGGCGTCTCCATCCCTGGTTGCTTTAAACATATTGGACTAGGTGGGACTTTAGATGAGACCCAAGCTGGTGTTGCCCGGCGTCTCCATCCCTATAACAAAACACAAAATGAGGTTGAAGGATTGTAAGAGGTGCATGAAGGTCAGCCAGCCCCCAGTTTGATGTACTCACCTTCCAGTCTGTCACCAACCAAATAAGACCTGTCTCTTGGTACAAAGAACAGGGGTTTAGTTGACACACATTTGCAAACGCATGTGAAAGCTGCAGAGCCACGTCACGGCACCCTGTTTAAATCTGCAGTCCTACACTCTTAATTTAGTGTCCTCACACTGGAGGCACATGGCCGCTAATGGGTGGATGGGGAACAGGTGAGAGGGAGACAGCCCAACCTCCCCCAACCCATCCCCATGCACGACTGGCTATTGTCTCAAAAAGTTCAAATAATTAGGTTAAAATATAACCATGGTGCAAACTGGAGAAGACCAGCTGAAAAGCATTACACCTCCATCCCCTTGGTGGATGCAGTATATGGATAGGAAGGGATTTTATATATGGGGCATGGCCTGTAAAGCACACTGCCTTTGAAATCCCTTATTTCCTTTGGGACTTTATATGAGACAAGCAGGTCATGCTATTGGTCTCCATCCCTGTATGCGGAAAACACTAGGGTCAAATCAAAAACTGCATCCACCAAAAACGCACGAAAATCGCACGGTGGGACTTTAGATGAGGCACCAAGCTGTAAGCAAGGCGTCTCCATCCCTGGTTGCTTTAAACATATTGGACTAGGTGGGACTTTAGATGAGACCCAAGCTGGTGTTGCCCGGCGTCTCCATCCCTATAACAAAACACAAAATGAGGTTGAAGGATTGTAAGAGGTGCATGAAGGTCAGCCAGCCCCCAGTTTGATGTACTCACCTTCCAGTCTGTCACCAACCAAATAAGACCTGTCTCTTGGTACAAAGAACAGGGGTTTAGTTGACACACATTTGCAAACGCATGTGAAAGCTGCAGAGCCACGTCACGGCACCCTGTTTAAATCTGCAGTCCTACACTCTTAATTTAGTGTCCTCACACTGGAGGCACATGGCCGCTAATGGGTGGATGGGGAACAGGTGAGAGTCCCACCGTGCGATTTTCGTGCGTTTTTGGTGGATGCAGTTTTTGATTTGACCCTAGTGTTTTCCGCATACAGGGATGGAGACCAATAGCATGACCTGCTTGTCTCACATAAAGTCCCAAAGGAAATAAGGGATTTCAAAGGCAGTGTGCTTTACAGGCCATGCCCCATATATAAAATCCCTTCCTATCCATATACTGCATCCACCAAGGGGATGGAGGTGTAATGCTTTTCAGCTGGTCTTCTCCAGTTTGCACCATGGTTATATTTTAACCTAATTATTTGAACTTTTTGAGACAATAGCCAGTCGTGCATGGGGATGGGTTGGGGGAGGTTGGGCTGTCTCCCTCTCACCTGTTCCCCATCCACCCATTAGCGGCCATGTGCCTCCAGTGTGAGGACACTAAATTAAGAGTGTAGGACTGCAGATTTAAACAGGGTGCCGTGACGTGGCTCTGCAGCTTTCACATGCGTTTGCAAATGTGTGTCAACTAAACCCCTGTTCTTTGTACCAAGAGACAGGTCTTATTTGGTTGGTGACAGACTGGAAGGTGAGTACATCAAACTGGGGGCTGGCTGACCTTCATGCACCTCTTACAATCCTTCAACCTCATTTTGTGTTTTGTTATAGGGATGGAGACGCCGGGCAACACCAGCTTGGGTCTCATCTAAAGTCCCACCTAGTCCAATATGTTTAAAGCAACCAGGGATGGAGACGCCTTGCTTACAGCTTGGTGCCTCATCTAAAGTCCCACCGTGCGATTTTCGTGCGTTTTTGGTGGATGCAGTTTTTGATTTGACCCTAGTGTTTTCCGCATACAGGGATGGAGACCAATAGCATGACCTGCTTGTCTCATATAAAGTCCCAAAGGAAATAAGGGATTTCAAAGGCAGTGTGCTTTACAGGCCATGCCCCATATATAAAATCCCTTCCTATCCATATACTGCATCCACCAAGGGGATGGAGGTGTAATGCTTTTCAGCTGGTCTTCTCCAGTTTGCACCATGGTTATATTTTAACCTAATTATTTGAACTTTTTGAGACAATAGCCAGTCGTGCATGGGGATGGGTTGGGGGAGGTTGGGCTGTCTCCCTCTCACCTGTTCCCCATCCACCCATTAGCGGCCATGTGCCTCCAGTGTGAGGACACTAAATTAAGAGTGTAGGACTGCAGATTTAAACAGGGTGCCGTGACGTGGCTCTGCAGCTTTCACATGCGTTTGCAAATGTGTGTCAACTAAACCCCTGTTCTTTGTACCAAGAGACAGGTCTTATTTGGTTGGTGACAGACTGGAAGGTGAGTACATCAAACTGGGGGCTGGCTGACCTTCATGCACCTCTTACAATCCTTCAACCTCATTTTGTGTTTTGTTATAGGGATGGAGACGCCGGGCAACACCAGCTTGGGTCTCATCTAAAGTCCCACCTAGTCCAATATGTTTAAAGCAACCAGGGATGGAGACGCCTTGCTTACAGCTTGGTGCCTCATCTAAAGTCCCACCGTGCGATTTTCGTGCGTTTTTGGTGGATGCAGTTTTTGATTTGACCCTAGTGTTTTCCGCATACAGGGATGGAGACCAATAGCATGACCTGCTTGTCTCATATAAAGTCCCAAAGGAAATAAGGGATTTCAAAGGCAGTGTGCTTTACAGGCCATGCCCCATATATAAAATCCCTTCCTATCCATATACTGCATCCACCAAGGGGATGGAGGTGTAATGCTTTTCAGCTGGTCTTCTCCAGTTTGCACCATGGTTATATTTTAACCTAATTATTTGAACTTTTTGAGACAATAGCCAGTCGTGCATGGGGATGGGTTGGGGGAGGTTGGGCTGTCTCCCTCTCACCTGTTCCCCATCCACCCATTAGCGGCCATGTGCCTCCAGTGTGAGGACACTAAATTAAGAGTGTAGGACTGCAGATTTAAACAGGGTGCCGTGACGTGGCTCTGCAGCTTTCACATGCGTTTGCAAATGTGTGTCAACTAAACCCCTGTTCTTTGTACCAAGAGACAGGTCTTATTTGGTTGGTGACAGACTGGAAGGTGAGTACATCAAACTGGGGGCTGGCTGACCTTCATGCACCTCTTACAATCCTTCAACCTCATTTTGTGTTTTGTTATAGGGATGGAGACGCCGGGCAACACCAGCTTGGGTCTCATCTAAAGTCCCACCTAGTCCAATATGTTTAAAGCAACCAGGGATGGAGACGCCTTGCTTACAGCTTGGTGCCTCATCTAAAGTCCCACCGTGCGATTTTCGTGCGTTTTTGGTGGATGCAGTTTTTGATTTGACCCTAGTGTTTTCCGCATACAGGGATGGAGACCAATAGCATGACCTGCTTGTCTCATATAAAGTCCCAAAGGAAATAAGGGATTTCAAAGGCAGTGTGCTTTACAGGCCATGCCCCATATATAAAATCCCTTCCTATCCATATACTGCATCCACCAAGGGGATGGAGGTGTAATGCTTTTCAGCTGGTCTTCTCCAGTTTGCACCATGGTTATATTTTAACCTAATTATTTGAACTTTTTGAGACAATAGCCAGTCGTGCATGGGGATGGGTTGGGGGAGGTTGGGCTGTCTCCCTCTCACCTGTTCCCCATCCACCCATTAGCGGCCATGTGCCTCCAGTGTGAGGACACTAAATTAAGAGTGTAGGACTGCAGATTTAAACAGGGTGCCGTGACGTGGCTCTGCAGCTTTCACATGCGTTTGCAAATGTGTGTCAACTAAACCCCTGTTCTTTGTACCAAGAGACAGGTCTTATTTGGTTGGTGACAGACTGGAAGGTGAGTACATCAAACTGGGGGCTGGCTGACCTTCATGCACCTCTTACAATCCTTCAACCTCATTTTGTGTTTTGTTATAGGGATGGAGACGCCGGGCAACACCAGCTTGGGTCTCATCTAAAGTCCCACCTAGTCCAATATGTTTAAAGCAACCAGGGATGGAGACGCCTTGCTTACAGCTTGGTGCCTCATCTAAAGTCCCACCGTGCGATTTTCGTGCGTTTTTGGTGGATGCAGTTTTTGATTTGACCCTAGTGTTTTCCGCATACAGGGATGGAGACCAATAGCATGACCTGCTTGTCTCATATAAAGTCCCAAAGGAAATAAGGGATTTCAAAGGCAGTGTGCTTTACAGGCCATGCCCCATATATAAAATCCCTTCCTATCCATATACTGCATCCACCAAGGGGATGGAGGTGTAATGCTTTTCAGCTGGTCTTCTCCAGTTTGCACCATGGTTATATTTTAACCTAATTATTTGAACTTTTTGAGACAATAGCCAGTCGTGCATGGGGATGGGTTGGGGGAGGTTGGGCTGTCTCCCTCTCACCTGTTCCCCATCCACCCATTAGCGGCCATGTGCCTCCAGTGTGAGGACACTAAATTAAGAGTGTAGGACTGCAGATTTAAACAGGGTGCCGTGACGTGGCTCTGCAGCTTTCACATGCGTTTGCAAATGTGTGTCAACTAAACCCCTGTTCTTTGTACCAAGAGACAGGTCTTATTTGGTTGGTGACAGACTGGAAGGTGAGTACATCAAACTGGGGGCTGGCTGACCTTCATGCACCTCTTACAATCCTTCAACCTCATTTTGTGTTTTGTTATAGGGATGGAGACGCCGGGCAACACCAGCTTGGGTCTCATCTAAAGTCCCACCTAGTCCAATATGTTTAAAGCAACCAGGGATGGAGACGCCTTGCTTACAGCTTGGTGCCTCATCTAAAGTCCCACCGTGCGATTTTCGTGCGTTTTTGGTGGATGCAGTTTTTGATTTGACCCTAGTGTTTTCCGCATACAGGGATGGAGACCAATAGCATGACCTGCTTGTCTCATATAAAGTCCCAAAGGAAATAAGGGATTTCAAAGGCAGTGTGCTTTACAGGCCATGCCCCATATATAAAATCCCTTCCTATCCATATACTGCATCCACCAAGGGGATGGAGGTGTAATGCTTTTCAGCTGGTCTTCTCCAGTTTGCACCATGGTTATATTTTAACCTAATTATTTGAACTTTTTGAGACAATAGCCAGTCGTGCATGGGGATGGGTTGGGGGAGGTTGGGCTGTCTCCCTCTCACCTGTTCCCCATCCACCCATTAGCGGCCATGTGCCTCCAGTGTGAGGACACTAAATTAAGAGTGTAGGACTGCAGATTTAAACAGGGTGCCGTGACGTGGCTCTGCAGCTTTCACATGCGTTTGCAAATGTGTGTCAACTAAACCCCTGTTCTTTGTACCAAGAGACAGGTCTTATTTGGTTGGTGACAGACTGGAAGGTGAGTACATCAAACTGGGGGCTGGCTGACCTTCATGCACCTCTTACAATCCTTCAACCTCATTTTGTGTT
Source organism: Pelophylax lessonae (assembly GCF_965119305.1). Lineage (NCBI taxonomy): Eukaryota > Metazoa > Chordata > Amphibia > Anura > Ranidae > Pelophylax > Pelophylax lessonae. Next base: position 266,902,580 of record NC_138774.1, on the reverse strand, counting down.
TTGTTATAGGGATGGAGACGCCGGGCAACACCAGCTTGGGTCTCATCTAAAGTCCCACCTAGTCCAATATGTTTAAAGCAACCAGGGATGGAGACGCCTTGCTTACAGCTTGGTGCCTCATCTAAAGTCCCACCGTGCGATTTTCGTGCGTTTTTGGTGGATGCAGTTTTTGATTTGACCCTAGTGTTTTCCGCATACAGGGATGGAGACCAATAGCATGACCTGCTTGTCTCATATAAAGTCCCAAAGGAAATAAGGGATTTCAAAGGCAGTGTGCTTTACAGGCCATGCCCCATATATAAAATCCCTTCCTATCCATATACTGCATCCACCAAGGGGATGGAGGTGTAATGCTTTTCAGCTGGTCTTCTCCAGTTTGCACCATGGTTATATTTTAACCTAATTATTTGAACTTTTTGAGACAATAGCCAGTCGTGCATGGGGATGGGTTGGGGGAGGTTGGGCTGTCTCCCTCTCACCTGTTCCCCATCCACCCATTAGCGGCCATGTGCCTCCAGTGTGAGGACACTAAATTAAGAGTGTAGGACTGCAGATTTAAACAGGGTGCCGTGACGTGGCTCTGCAGCTTTCACATGCGTTTGCAAATGTGTGTCAACTAAACCCCTGTTCTTTGTACCAAGAGACAGGTCTTATTTGGTTGGTGACAGACTGGAAGGTGAGTACATCAAACTGGGGGCTGGCTGACCTTCATGCACCTCTTACAATCCTTCAACCTCATTTTGTGTTTTGTTATAGGGATGGAGACGCCGGGCAACACCAGCTTGGGTCTCATCTAAAGTCCCACCTAGTCCAATATGTTTAAAGCAACCAGGGATGGAGACGCCTTGCTTACAGCTTGGTGCCTCATCTAAAGTCCCACCGTGCGATTTTCGTGCGTTTTTGGTGGATGCAGTTTTTGATTTGACCCTAGTGTTTTCCGCATACAGGGATGGAGACCAATAGCATGACCTGCTTGTCTCATATAAAGTCCCAAAGGAAATAAGGGATTTCAAAGGCAGTGTGCTTTACAGGCCATGCCCCATATATAAAATCCCTTCCTATCCATATACTGCATCCACCAAGGGGATGGAGGTGTAATGCTTTTCAGCTGGTCTTCTCCAGTTTGCACCATGGTTATATTTTAACCTAATTATTTGAACTTTTTGAGACAATAGCCAGTCGTGCATGGGGATGGGTTGGGGGAGGTTGGGCTGTCTCCCTCTCACCTGTTCCCCATCCACCCATTAGCGGCCATGTGCCTCCAGTGTGAGGACACTAAATTAAGAGTGTAGGACTGCAGATTTAAACAGGGTGCCGTGACGTGGCTCTGCAGCTTTCACATGCGTTTGCAAATGTGTGTCAACTAAACCCCTGTTCTTTGTACCAAGAGACAGGTCTTATTTGGTTGGTGACAGACTGGAAGGTGAGTACATCAAACTGGGGGCTGGCTGACCTTCATGCACCTCTTACAATCCTTCAACCTCATTTTGTGTTTTGTTATAGGGATGGAGACGCCGGGCAACACCAGCTTGGGTCTCATCTAAAGTCCCACCTAGTCCAATATGTTTAAAGCAACCAGGGATGGAGACGCCTTGCTTACAGCTTGGTGCCTCATCTAAAGTCCCACCGTGCGATTTTCGTGCGTTTTTGGTGGATGCAGTTTTTGATTTGACCCTAGTGTTTTCCGCATACAGGGATGGAGACCAATAGCATGACCTGCTTGTCTCATATAAAGTCCCAAAGGAAATAAGGGATTTCAAAGGCAGTGTGCTTTACAGGCCATGCCCCATATATAAAATCCCTTCCTATCCATATACTGCATCCACCAAGGGGATGGAGGTGTAATGCTTTTCAGCTGGTCTTCTCCAGTTTGCACCATGGTTATATTTTAACCTAATTATTTGAACTTTTTGAGACAATAGCCAGTCGTGCATGGGGATGGGTTGGGGGAGGTTGGGCTGTCTCCCTCTCACCTGTTCCCCATCCACCCATTAGCGGCCATGTGCCTCCAGTGTGAGGACACTAAATTAAGAGTGTAGGACTGCAGATTTAAACAGGGTGCCGTGACGTGGCTCTGCAGCTTTCACATGCGTTTGCAAATGTGTGTCAACTAAACCCCTGTTCTTTGTACCAAGAGACAGGTCTTATTTGGTTGGTGACAGACTGGAAGGTGAGTACATCAAACTGGGGGCTGGCTGACCTTCATGCACCTCTTACAATCCTTCAACCTCATTTTGTGTTTTGTTATAGGGATGGAGACGCCGGGCAACACCAGCTTGGGTCTCATCTAAAGTCCCACCTAGTCCAATATGTTTAAAGCAACCAGGGATGGAGACGCCTTGCTTACAGCTTGGTGCCTCATCTAAAGTCCCACCGTGCGATTTTCGTGCGTTTTTGGTGGATGCAGTTTTTGATTTGACCCTAGTGTTTTCCGCATACAGGGATGGAGACCAATAGCATGACCTGCTTGTCTCATATAAAGTCCCAAAGGAAATAAGGGATTTCAAAGGCAGTGTGCTTTACAGGCCATGCCCCATATATAAAATCCCTTCCTATCCATATACTGCATCCACCAAGGGGATGGAGGTGTAATGCTTTTCAGCTGGTCTTCTCCAGTTTGCACCATGGTTATATTTTAACCTAATTATTTGAACTTTTTGAGACAATAGCCAGTCGTGCATGGGGATGGGTTGGGGGAGGTTGGGCTGTCTCCCTCTCACCTGTTCCCCATCCACCCATTAGCGGCCATGTGCCTCCAGTGTGAGGACACTAAATTAAGAGTGTAGGACTGCAGATTTAAACAGGGTGCCGTGACGTGGCTCTGCAGCTTTCACATGCGTTTGCAAATGTGTGTCAACTAAACCCCTGTTCTTTGTACCAAGAGACAGGTCTTATTTGGTTGGTGACAGACTGGAAGGTGAGTACATCAAACTGGGGGCTGGCTGACCTTCATGCACCTCTTACAATCCTTCAACCTCATTTTGTGTTTTGTTATAGGGATGGAGACGCCGGGCAACACCAGCTTGGGTCTCATCTAAAGTCCCACCTAGTCCAATATGTTAAAAGTGGAAGTAGGAGAAAAAAATTCTACTCTAGGGAAGTACAGATACCGCCTTTCGGTACTTAAGTACAGTAGTGAAGTAGTTCTACTTAGTTACTATACATCTCTGTTAATAAGAGAGTCCATGAGTGAGGTGGGTTCTGAGCTAGTCAGCTCACTAGCACGTTATAGAAGACTCCCCTTGAAACGAAGCCCTCCAGCGCTGTATTGTCACCACTAAGTGGGCTGACATGTTCCCCCTGTCTTTTTGCCGGGTTCCCGTGCTATGGCTATGTGATTCGCCAAAGCCGCGATAACGTCACTGCCGCGCAGGAGCCTGCAGGTCAGGCATGAAGCTCTGAAATTCTGGCAAGGCATGCTGGACCGTTAGAGCGCATGCACAAGTGATGTCACTGGCTGCATGCAGGGTGAAAATCTTCTAAACTGTGCATGTTTAGGAGATATTCATTTTATCTACATGTAAGCCTTATTGTAGGTTTACCTGTAGGTAAAAATGACCAAGCAGGGTTTTCTACCGCATTAAGCTCGTCCAATTAAGCTTTGACAATAAAACCTGGAAGCGGATTGGTTTTCCATACACAGATTTTGCACGCTTCAGTTTTAGTAAATCTCCCCCATAGTATGTTCTGGGAGTTCTTCCTGATTCCAGCCTCCTGGGAGTGATGACAAACCGCTCCCAGGATGCAATGCAAAGGCGGAAGTGATGTCGGTGGCCGTGGCCACAGAGGGGGGGAGAAGGAGGAAGTACAATCAAAAATGCCCTGAAAATAAGGTAAGGGACCCCGAAAAAAATTGAAAATGCCCAATTGTTGATCAGCATAGCGAGCACTCCAGGAATCACTAAATTTGCAAAATAGGCCGGAACTCCGCTTTAATCCTCTGCATTGTGTAAAAAGGCTGTTTGATCCAGTCTTCTCTGATACTCCCCTTCTTCCACTGTCCCCTTCTTCCACTGTCCCAAATCCATCTCCAGATAAGACAGAACCTTTGGAGTCACTCTGCACATGCTCAGTTTGGTGTGTAACGCTAGAGAGTTATTATTTTTCTTTGGGAAGTGCGTGTGATCCGCACAGGGCCAATCAGCACTGTCGAGACAGAAGGTCAAGGGGTTCAGTAGCCTCTTAGGACAGTTGGAAGAGAATTAAAACTCCTACAAGCTTTAACCAGACACTGATAGAAGTCACAAGACTGCTATTTACCGCTGATAAAAGGTATTTAGCAGTTTATTCCAAATCACCCAAGCTCTCACTCCGATGGGGATGACAGGCGTGCCGCTCTCCTCAGGCAGGGAGCTCCAAATAAATATATATATACAGTGGGTACGGAAAGTATTCAGACCCCCTTAAATTTTTCACTCTTTGTTATATTGCAGCCATTTGCTAAAATCATTTAAGTTCATTCTTCTTCCTCATGAATGTACACATAGCACCCCATACTGACAGAAAAACACAGAATTGTTGACATTGTTGCAGATTTATTAAAAAAGAAAAACTGAAATATCACATGGTCCTAAGTATTCAGACCCTTTGCTGTGACACTCATATATTTAACTCAGGTGCTTTCCATTTCTTCTGATCATCCTTGAGATGGTTCTATACCTTCATTTGAGTCCAGCTGTGTTTGATTATACTGATTGGACTTGATTAGGAAAGCCACACACCTGTCTATATAAGACCTTCCAGATCACAATGCATGTCAGAGCAAATGAGAATCATGAGGTCAAAGGAACTGCCTGAAGAGCTCAGAGACAGAATTGTGGCAAGGCACAGATCTGGCCAAGGTTACAAAAAGATTTCTGCTGCACTTAAGGTTCCTAAGAGCACAGTGGCCTCCATAATCCTCAAATGGAAGACGTTTGGGATGACCAGAACCCTTCCTAGAGCTGGCCGTCCGGCCAAACTGAGCTATCGGGGGAGAAGAGCCTTGGTGAGAGAGGTAAAGAAGAACCCAAAGATCACTGTGGCTGAGCTCCAGAGATGCAAAAGAGAAATTGGCCCACGGGACTTTGTGTGAGGTACGTGTTGGTGGCTGGGAAAAAATTGAATTACACAGTCGATAAAAGCAATATTGTAATTTTATTGCATAATATGCACAGGTTGTGGGGACAAATGATAACATGTGCTCAATGGCGCATGCTGTAGCTCAAAGGCTATATGTAGAAAAATGTAAACAACACAGGCATATGAAGATAACATGTTGGCATAAAACTTGGTGTAACCACTCATAGACAGGCATAACATAAGATAACATGACAGTTGAATATAACATCGTGGTCTGACGCGTTTCGGGAGCAATCTCCCTTCTTCCGAGATCAGTATATTCAATGTGTGTCTATAAAAATAACATTGTAGTTTAAATATGCAATATCGTTATGATTATAGAATTGAGAAATTTCCGTCAAGGGATGGAAACTAGATGGAGTGTATAATACTCACAACTCAATAGGACTTGGATGGAACGATTGGGATTCTCGTGTGACAGCGGCGCATTGTGTCTGACCCGGGAGCTGAAGGATCCCATAATGGCAGCCAGAAATGCGGGTCCCTGGTAGGTGGGTGGTGAGTGTGGAAAAACAGAAAGAAAAGCAGAAGCACCTTCCAACCTCCAGAGATGCAGTCAGGAGATGGGAGAAAGTTGTAGAAAGTCAACCATCACTGCAGCCCTCCACCAGTCGGGGCTTTATGGCAGAGTGGCCGACGGAAGCCTCTCCTCAGTGTAAGACACATGAAAGCCCGCATGGAGTTTGCTAAAAAACACCTGAAGGACTCCAAGATGGTGAGAAATAAGATTCTCTGGTCTGATGAGACCAAAATAGAACTTTTTGGCCTTAATTCTAAGCGGTATCTGTGGAGAAAACCAGGCACTGCTCATCACCTGTCCAATACAGTCCCAACAGTGAAGCATGGTGGTGGCAGCATCATGCTGTGGGGGTGTTTTTCAGCTGCAGGGACAGGACGACTGGTTGCAATCGAGGGAAAGATGAATGCGGCCAAGTACAGGGATATCCTGGACAAAAACCTTCTCCAGAGTGCTCTGGACCTCAGACTGGGCCGAAGGTTTACCTTCCAACAAGACAATGACCCTAAGCACACAGCTAAAATAACGAAGGAGTGGCTTGTCAACAACTCCGTGACTGTTCTTGAATGGCCCAGCCAGAGCCCTGACTTAAACCCAATTGAGCATCTCTGGAGAGACCTAAAAATGGCTGTCCACCAACGTTTACCATCCAACCTGACAGAACTGGAGAGGATCTGCAAGGAGGAATGGCAGAGGATCCCCAAATCCAGGTGTGAAAGACTTGTTGCATCTTTCCCAAAAAGACTCCTGGCTGTATTAGATCAAAAGGGGGCTTCTACTAAATACTGAGCAAAGGGTCTGAATACTTAGGACCATGTGATATTTCAGTTTTTCTTTTTTAATAAATCTGCAACAATGTCAACAATTCTGTGTTTTTCTGTCAGTATGGGGTGCTATGTGTACATTCATGAGGAAGAAGAATGAACCTAAATGATTTTAGCAAATGGCTGCAATATAACAAAGAGTGAAAAATTTAAGGGGGTCTGAATACTTTCCGTACCCACTGTGTGTGTGTGTATGTATATGTATGTGTGTGTGTGTGTGTGTGTATGTGTATATATATATATATATATATATATATATATATATATATATATATATATATATATATATATATATATATATATAATATATATAATTTTTTTTTTTTCTCTTTCATTTAGCAGTTTATATTTACTAAAAACATTGCATTTCCATGTTCTATGTACTGTGGGAGACCAAATATAGCGAATGCAGGCTCCTGGGTTTAGCATCACTTTAAAGTTGAGTTTTATATGTAACTGACAGTAGTAGGCACACACAGTGAATGTGTCAGATGAAGAATGTGAGAAGAAGTGGAGTTGTGTGTTTGCACACTTGCGCTGCATATTTTAGTTCCATGATGGATTTTAGTTGATGGGTCGGTTATCCTAGCTGCAGCAATGTGGCCCTATGATAGCAGGGCAGGGGCCGCCAGTTAGAGGGCTCCCTCCTTTCTCCCTTCATTTGTTGTGATGGGGCCTCGGACATCCTGTCCTGATTGCCTTCCTCTTCTTCCATCCTGTGTTGAAGAACAATACCCGACATCTGCCGCGGTGCCGTGTTCTCTGCCTGTGATGATGCCGTAATCACAGGTATAAAATCAGACCTCTAAACGGCTGCACTTGCTTGCACAACAAACGGGCAGGTGGTAATGAGTGATAGCCTCAAGTCATGTGGAAAAGCTTCTGTATTGGCAGGCTGAATGTCTCTCCGAGCACCCTTGTTAATCCAGTGTCAGTACTAGACAGGTGTTGGCGGCAGATCGTGCTCACCGCGTTCAGGAAGTCATGGAATTATTATTCCTTTTAAAATACTACTTTGATACAAAATTGATTGTATGAAAATGACAAATAAATCCACTGAGTATGTAGAAGCTTTCACACTAGTCCCTGCCTATGAAGTAGGTTACAAGCTAATGGGCCCACCAACTCCAGAAAAAATAAAAAATTACACAGATGAAATGCATATTGGGGGGGGGGCGCCTGTTTTACCTGCCAAAGGATTTGTATATCTAGCTATCCAGTCCTGAAATTTACACAGTTCTGCCACATAGCAGATCTCCGTCTGGCAGGGTTAGGCCCCTTTCACACGGACATCTCCGGCCTGTCAGATTTCAGGAGGATCTGATCGGATGCTCCATGCAGCCCTATGGAGCAGTGGATGTCAGCGGAGACGTGTTTGCTGACACCCGCTGCTATCCAATCCGATCCTGTCCATTTTCATCCGATCCTGCAGATGGATGGAAATTAGGGTTTCCATCCGTCTGGAGGATAAAATGAAAAAGGACAGGCAGTCTGTTTTTCATCCGATCCTCCAGATGGATTGAAATTAGGGTTTCCATCCATCCGGTCGATCGGATAGTATCGGATGAAAACAGACAGAGGGTCCGTTTTTATCCAATCTCCCATAGAGGAGAGCGGGGATCTGACAGCTCTGTCCCTGCACACAGATAGATGGACCTGTCATCCGCCTGCTCAGCGGAGATCGGCGGATGGATTCCCGCTGAGAAAACGGAGTCCACCGAGCGCACCGCTCATGTGAAAAGGACTCTAAAGCTGGCCATACACTAGCCGAAATATCGGGCGAACTCCTTTACGAAAAACAAAAAATCGGCCATGAGAGCAGACGATCGTGCCATCATGTAATGTCCGAATTTCTGATAAATCGCTCAATGGACATAAATGAATCCGTTTTTCGTTCAGTTTGTCACATATGCCTAGTGTTAACTGGTCGGCCGCGAAACATTAACCTTTCAATTTATCGTTTGTTCAGCGGAGTTTCAAAACTGTTCCTTTGATTTTTTTGGCTCTGAAAAGTTAAAACCCATTTTCTATTTGTGCCCATTAACTGGACGAAGAACGAACGGACCAAATGACAGAATTTCCAACTATCTTTCGGCTAGTGTATGGCCAGCTTAAGAAAGATTTTTTTTTTCTTTCTTTCTTTTTTTCTTTCTTTTTTTTTTTTTTTGGCTGTGGTACAGGTCTTGTCATATCCCCAGCCTGAGACTGGATAGTAACTGGAGAAGAACTATATGGATGAGCTCATACCTGTTAGGCCCCTTTCACATGGGCTTTCCAATCAGGCCCCCCCTGTCAATTTTTCAGGCGAACCTGATCAGATGCTCCATGCAGCCCTATGCAGTAGCGGATGTCAGTGGTGACCTATCCGCTGCTATCCGATCCTGTCCCTGAAATCCAGACGAATGGAAACCCTATTTTCCATCCGTCTGGAGGATCCGATCGGATGAAAATGGACAGGCGGTCTGTTCTCATCCGATCTCACCATAGAGGACAGCGGGGATCTGACAGGTTTTGTCTCTGCCCACAGAGCGGAGACGGAGCTGTCATCCGCCTTCTCAGCGGGGATCGACGGATCAATCCCCACTTAGGAAAACAGTCCGCCGGGTGGTCGCCCTGGTTGACACCTAAGCACTGCAGCACAACTGACTGGCTGCTTGTGCAGCTTCTCCCTCTTCTCTCAATCTCCAATGCATATGGACTGCAAGAACCTGATATTAAGACAAATTCAAGTCCTTTCACCACTTGTATTTAAAAATACATTTAAAGTAGTTGTAATGGCCGCATTTACTGCATTAAGTTAAAAACTCTGTGTGTGCTTCCCCCCCCCCCCCTTTCCCCTGCCCCCTCTTATTACATAGTAGTTGAGGTTGAATAAAGACAACAGTTCATCCAGTTCAACCTGTGCAGGTGTGTGTGTGTGTGTGTGTGTGTGTGTGTGTGTGTGTGTGTGTGTGTGTGTGTGTGTGTGTGTCAGTGACGTGATCATTTCCCATAACCCCGAATGTTGTGATCTGTGAGATGCACGTCCAAGAGTCCTTTAAAAAGTAGCCATACTTCTCGCAGCTACCACCAATTGTGAAAGAGAGTTCCACATTCTCACTGCCCTTACAGTGAAAAACCCCTTATGCATCTCAAGGTTAAACCGCCTCTCCTCTAATCTCAATGTGTGGCCACGTGTCCTCTTAGGCACCTTGAGATTAAATCTTTTTTTTTTTCCTATGCTGGGATCACTATTGAGGTATTTGTAAATCACTATCATGTCCCCTCTCAGGAGTCTCCTCTCCAAGGAGAATAAATTATGTGCTTGTAATCGCTCCTCATAATGAACATCCTCCAATCCCCTAATTAGTTTAGTTGCCCTTCTTCGGATTCTCTCCAGTTCCAGCACATCCTTTCTGAGGATTGGCGACCAGAACTGGACGGAATACTCAAGATGTGGCTGGACCAGAATTTTATAAAGTGGTAGGATTATAGCTTTTTTCTCTCAAATATATCCCTTTCCTTATGCATGCTAATATTCTGCTGGCTTTGGCAGCTGCAGCTTGACATTGCATGCTATTTCTTAGTCTATCTGCTACTTGAACCCCCAGATCTTTCTCCATCCTGCATTCCCCCAGAGGTTCCCCCTCTAGAGCATAATTTGCATTTGTTTTTTGCACCCAAGTGCAATACCTTACATTTCTCTACATTAAACGTCATTTGCCATGTAGTTGCCCACTCTGTTAATTTGTTCAGGTCATTCTGTAAGATTTCTATATCTTGATGAGAAGTTATTGCCCTGCCTATTTTTGTCATCCGCGAAAACTGAGATTGAGCTACTGATTCCATCCTCTATGGCAGGGATCCTCAAACTACGGCCCTCCAGCTGTTGTGGAACTACACGTCCCATGAGGCATTGTAAAACTCTGACATTTACAGACATGACTAGGCATGATGGGAATTGTAGTTGCTAAACAACTGGGGGGCCATAGTTTGAAGTAGTGATCGACTGATATCGTTTTTTCATTGCCGATACTAATAACGATATTTTGGCCATTGCATAACGGTATTGGTCGATATTTTTGTACATTAAAATTTTTTTTTTTTTCTTAATTTTTGACAGGTACTTTTGTGGTGGGATCTGGGGGTCTAAAATACCCCAAACCCCTCCTCTGCACCTAAAATCTTTCAAAAAGCCAAGTTTGGCTGTTTTGAATGCTGTAATTTTTTTTTTTAATCTGGCGCCAGACAGTACCCGGAAGTGATGTCGCTCATGACATCACTTCCGGGTTTTTGCATGGAGAACCGATCAGAGCCGAATGCGGCTGTGCAGGCTGGTTGTCCGGGTCTCCCGGTGGGGCGGTAAACCCGGGCGAGCCGCGGAAGGCGACGGGAGGGGGGGGGGGCGACGTCCCCTCCCACTTCTTGTAATGACAGTTGTCATTACAAGACAGCCGATCGTCGGCTTTGGACACCGGTACCGGGGTGATGCCTCCTAGCTGCAGGCAACAGTCCGGTACAAGCACTTTCCCGAAATATCGGTAACCCCCAAGGCCGATTCCGATATATCGGGAAAAGTGCATATCGGCCCTTGATATAATCGGTCAATCCCTAGTTTGAAGACCCCTGCTCTATGGTATTTATGAATAAATTGAACAAAACTGTTCTTTTAACGACCTGATCCTGATCTCAATCCAGCTATGTGCACAAAAGCAGTGGCTGTACCCCGCCTCATTTGCTCCCACTGCTGTCAGTCACAGCCAGCAAGGATGGAGCTTTGGACACACACAGCCCGCTTGAGAGCGAGCCTGCACGAATGCCCCCATAGCAAGCGGATTGCCATGGTGGGCACTCCGCAGGGGGAGAAACCTGGAATGCTGGTGGGCTACTGAAGATGATTGGGGCTGCTCTGTGCAATAGTAACTATACCATGTTTAAAAAAAAAAAAAAGCATTTACAATCTAATACTAATGAAAAAAGCTGCATTAATCTGGGTCGTTTACATCTGCCCAGAGCTGAGCTTTAGGCAAACGCATAAATAATATAAACTTGTTCTAATTTTCCTAAAAATGAAAATGCACACCGACATTATAGGCTCGTTTACACTAGGTAGAGCCACAGTTTTACCACCCCCTTAACTGCTCCCCCTTTTAGCTTAAAAGGCAGCAAAGGGGAATGTACATATACTGTGGCCACTATGCTTTGCATAATGGCATGGCAAAGATTGCCGCATGTGCAGTTTGGTGCACTGCGTAAAAAAAAAAAAAAAACTCAGCTGTCTTTGTTGGAAGAATTGGAATTTTATTTCTGATGTCTAAGCGTGGATTGGATTTCTGTTCTGTGACGAGTCGTTGTAACTCCTCATCCTGTTTAATTGTGCGTTTGCGGGTACATTTAGCTCTAGATGCAATTTGTATTAATTTTAGCACCTTGTGAGCAGCCCAAATAGTACTTAAGGGGGTGTATAATGAGATAGAGGGACCAAAACCTGTGCCACATCCGGGTAATTGCTATGGTAGAAGGTTTGCCCAGACTGCGTCATGCTTGTAGTGGATTTTAAAGGCTCCCACATAGGATAGTAGATAAAAAAAAAAAAAAAAGAATATATTAAAAATATCATATAAAAAGACATAGTAGGCGCCATAATGGTTAAAAAACTACACACAGAGAACATACATAGGTTGAAAGTCAGATTCGAGGCATAACCATATGACATCTATATACAGTATCTCACAAAAGTGAGTACACCCCTCACATTTTTGTAAATATTTTATTATATCTTTTCATGTGACAACACTGAAGAAATGACACTTTGCTACAATGTAAAGTAGTGAGTGTACAGCTTGTAGAAGTCTCCATTGACTCTACCGCGACCATGCAGTGCTACAGGACCCATTCTAATAGGAGAGACACAAGTCGCTCCGACTTAGAAAAAGGGTCCTGTACTACTTCGGGGCGACCTCGGAGCGACTTGCATAGACATTCATTATATGAAATCCGTGCAAGTCGCGCCGAAGTCGCGGTGCACGCGACTTCACAGGTCGCCCCCGAAGTCGGAGCGACCTAGTGTGAACCGAAACTTACAGTGTAAATTTGCTGTCCCCTCAAATTAACTCAACACACAGCCATTGTTGCTCGGATAGCAGCCTGGATGATGCCTACAGGGGTAGTAAATTATTTTTTTTTTTTTTTTATCGATTTACTATCCCATGTGAGTGAGTGCCTTCAAAATCCATGTAGTCCCTGCAAACCTTCTACCATAGTGTATAAAGAGGAATCTTCTGTTAAGTATTGACGAATGGCAGTTTCCACTTTGCAAATGGTGGGGTCATTGAGTAATGAAGCATTAAGACGGCACGAGGATGACCGTGGTTTAGTCCACAAATCCGACAACACCATCTGGACCGGGGAATGGTCTGACCACGGAGTAACAACAATTTTGGCTGAGGAAATAATGGAAGCAATGGAGACGGTGTAAATAAGTGATCTATAAATGCATTTTATGTACGTGGGAATAAAATGTTTAATCCCTCACCGTAGGGTGGATATCTCTCCAAATGTGAGGTCAAAGGAGTGTAGTAGTCTTGCCAAATTAGTGCTTTGTTTTTGGGGTTTGTTCTAAAGTTGTTTTTTGTCTGGGTTGGATCTGTCCAGAATTTGGTCAAAAAAAAAAAAGTCAGAGTTCACCTAGGGAATAAAACACCGGGTTGAAGACACATAAAGGACAATAACCAAACAGGTAGCTGCTAATGTCCCGTAAAAGGACAACTGAGAAGCCACCACCATAGAAAGTCAGCTGGCGTCATTTAGGAAATTCTCAGGTATCTCGGAGTGGAATTGCAGCTTTCTTTGATGATTGGGAGGACCAAAGAGGTGAAAGCAATGGAGGGGGATTGCTGGCTCTAGGTTGATTCCAAGATGATGGAATGTGAGCAATGAATCCCAACTTCAGCAGGATTTTTTCACCATCAGCGAAAGTAGAGAAAGAATAGGATCTGTTATAAGTGAATTGCAGCCGGAAAGGATAATTCCATCGGTAACAAATGTTTACGTTGAACCAGTGATGAAAGTAAGGGTTTGAACGCTCTCCTTTTTTGAATAGTAGCTTGTGAGATGTCCGCGAATATCTGGATTTTATTGCCTTCAAATTACAAATTGGGATGTTCCCTAGCAAACCATGATTGGTTCTTTGACTCTGAAGAAATGGGGCTTCACATTCACGTCTCTAGGGGTCCGGTCAGGTTTTAGGGGACGTATGGCCCTGTGAATGCGGTCGATCTCCATATGGATTTCATCACTGTTTGGTATAGCACATTGCATCAAGGGGTAAGTGAAAGAGATGAGGTCTTTTAACCGTTTTCTGGCAGTCCCTGTGTACGGAAATTATACCGTCTGGCACGATTCTCAAGATCCCTAATTTTCGCGTTGGCTTCTTCTAGGCAAGTGATCATAGAGGAATTTCGCATCACTCTGTGGACTGTATCATCAACTTTAGATTCAATGCTGTCCAGGTGACTTCCCAGTGCTTGGAAATCTTCTTTTAAATGGGAGGTTAATTTAGTGGTAGCTTTCTCCAATTCCCTCTGTAACATGTCGGCAAAGCAGGCAAGAGGAATGGTGTCAGGGGAGTATGTTAATGGTGCACATAGAGGGCTATCCGCATCTGTGTCCTGTCCACTAGTTTGGCTGAGGAAAATGTCCGCCATGTCCCTGTCCAGAGTAGAGGAGGTGTGGGAGGCAAGACCTGGAGATTGCATAGAGGCCTGCAAGGGGAATCTGGCAGGGCTGGAAGGAGCGTAAAGAGGGTTTGCTGGCTCACTTGAGGGTGGATGGACCTTTTGGGGGTTGGGGGGATCTTTGCTGTGTGCCTCTGAGCCATGGGGTTTTACTTTCTCCCTCTGAGGCTACAGCTGCCCCCTTCCTGTATGTGTGGAGCTGGCGCCGGTCGCCATCTTTGGACCTTTCCCGGGAGCACGAGGCTGGTAGCGGGGTTTGTCTGAGTTTTCCCTGCTGACCAGGATGACATTGAGCGGTCTCCGTGATGTCTGCCCGCAGCCCCGCCACTGTACCGCTCTTCCATGACCCTTGTATTTAGACCATACTTGCTGATCCCAGAATTCAGCTTTAATGAAATAGATCTGCTTTGTATAGGCAGGTCGTCCTTCATCTCCAGTGTGATTTAGCCTGTAGATATAGATTTATTCAGTGACTAAAACATGAATATTTCCTTTTGGCTCTGTGAGTTTGGGTTTAAATAGTGTCTTCCAGGCAGCCTGGGAGGAATTGGCTTCGGAGTACCTGTGAGCTGGTTGTATGCTATTTCCGGAGCCTGAAGCTGGCCTTACTTTTTTCCATTCTAGTTGTGTCCTTGATCCCGCATGAAATCTATCTCCGGCTTCCTGTACCGCTATCCTGCCAGCCACGTGGCTCACAGGCTGAACCCTTACATGACCTCATCTGCATTATTTCCTTTCCTACAAAATCTTGGGAGCTTTTGTTGGTGAGATTTAATCTGCGTCCAGAACACACTGTTCTAATTTAGGTAACGTGACTGTAAAATAAATCATTTTTCCATCCTTTTCGGTTGCTGCTCTGGTTTAGTGTGGATTGTTTTTTAAGTATCATATTTAGGAAACCATAAATACGCACTGGCTGCTAGCTGCATAGTAATTAAATGGTGTAATAGCTGGAAGTCGATGTAAGAATGGTAGCCTGCAGGTTTTTATTTGGTTTTTTTTTTAAGCCCATCATGAGCAATGTGGGGAAGAAAAAACTTCAAAAATGTTTAATTTACCAGAGTCCCCCCATCATGTGTCCCTCGCCAGTGCCTCTTCCGATAATGGCCACTAGTGCAAGGCTGCAGTCTGTGCCCATCACAGATAGGGCGCTTTTCCACTGCATGGAACTGAACGGTTCGGCTCGCTATTGTGCTTTTTTACTGCTGGTACCGCATGATACGGTGTAGGAATGGTTCGGTACGGCGGCGCTTTTCCACTGCATGGAACCGAACTGTACGGCTCTCTAAAACAGTACTACCACGATTGTGGTTCCAAGAGGTGCCATACCGGTACCATATCCCACAATCCTTTGCCTGCAGTCACTACTAGCCACTGATTGGTCAGAGAATGGTTGTTATCCCACCCACTTAACTTTAGTACTACTTTAGTGGAAAAGCAAACCATACCATACTGAACCGTTCCAACACCGCAACCATGCGGTACCAGCAGTGGAAAGGCAAACCGGGCCAAGCAGGGCCGAGTAGAGCCGAGCCAGTACTTGCAGTGGAAAAGTGCCAATAGAGGTGCATAATTTTGTATAACCTTTCCCGTGCCAAATTTAGCAGTGTTTAGCATGCATCAGTTACTTTGACCATAGCTGAATTTTCATCCTAAATAATTTAAAGATGGTATATATATCAAATGCAGTATCAAAAACAAGTCTAATCCATAAAAGCAATTTGGTTTTCTAGCCATGAGGCCTCAGATCCTATGCCAATGGTGGGACAGTCTTGTACAAAGCTGCAGTGCTCTAATTGGCCCTCCGGAGTTTTGTAACAAAAATAGAAACTAAAGCACCACATCACTGCTTAGCGGTCTGAAGACCACTTTATTTCCACATATGTTAGGGGGACAATCCAAAGCCAGCTGCTGACAAGGCATGTGCTTGTAATGATGTTTGAAGAAATAACCTTAAGTGCCGGTTCACACTACGTTGCTCCGACTTAGGGGGCAACCTGTGAAGTCGCGTGCAGCGCGACTTCGGCGCGACTTGCACGGACTTCATAAAATGAATGTCAATGCAAGTCGCCTCCAGGTCGCCCGAAGTAGTACAGGACCCTTTTTTTAAGTCGGAGCGACTTGTGTCGCTCCTGTTAGAACCGGTCCAGTACTACTCAATGGACCACGACGGTGCACGACTTGCCAGGCTGACCAAGTCGCCTGACAAGTCGTATTGGTGTGAACCGGCTCTAAGGGTCCAGTTTGCTTTTAGTTCAATCACATTGTGTTTCTGGTCCCCCAAAATGCATTGACCACTTAAAGAACTGTATCCCTGACTTTTGTTGGAATAATGTCGTTTCTGGACCTCCTTAGTGGTATGGTGTGTCAGTTTCCTTTTTTGTTACCCTACACTGCAAGCCAAGGAGACCGTGGAGATCCTCTGGGGTAGATCTCTTCAACTAGAGTTCCATGCAACCCAACAGAGTGCCTTCTGAGTTTGCCAGGGGTTCCTGGTGCAATAGGCAGTTTCTGCCTCTCAGCTAAAAAGATGACCATAAATGTGAGTAACATTTTTTCCAGTGACCATCACGTTCATGTACTGTGAGCTGTGGATATAGTAATAACTAGTAGGGATTCCCCAAATCTGGAAATTTTATTTCAAGGGTTCCTCCATGTTAAGAAAGGCTGCTCTGCAGTGTAGAATCTGTCTCCCTGGGAACCAGATTACAGTATTTACATCCGCATCAATACTTAAAGATAGCAATGCCGTGAGGATAACCTTATGGGTTTAGTGTTATTTTTCCACATTCCTGATAAATACTCATTCGCATACTTGTGCTTGTTGTGTTTAAAATACGTTAAGGGGAATTTATCAAACTTGGTTACCATGCAGGGCTGCTTCAATCAGCTTCTGTCTTTATTTTTAAAGTTTAACTGAACAAGTTGAAGCTGATTGGCTGCAATTCACAGTTGCTCCAATTTCTGTCTGCTCCAATTTTGAATTCACCTCGTGGAGTTTTCTTAAAAAAACATCCTTCAGCCCAGTTCTATATTCATTAATATCACCCTAGAATTCAGCCTTATCTCTGGCCAAACTCGCATCACCCCTCTATTACCCCGGTTGCCCTCTACTAGTTGCTAGGATTAAATTGAAAGCCCCTTTTTTTTTTTGCATAAATCCATGGGCAAACAATGCTCTTGAGTCTTTCGTCTTCTGGACTGGAGAGGGCAGAGGGTCTTTCTTTGGGTACCCATGTTGCCGCCTGGGTGACAGACATTTCCCAGTGAGTGTCCACTGGTAGGTTACCGATGACTGACTGCAGCAGCAGCGTGATGACATCATGACGAGGGGTAGCAACATGCCTGGTTGGCGGGAGACAATCTCAAGGTGCTGGATCAATCTCAAGGTGCTGGATCACCAATTCCCAGAGTAGGCATCCATACTGGATCTAGTGCTAATAAACGCAAGTGGTCGCTCTATTATTGGGTACATACAAGGGACCATGATTAGCTGCTGGTGTTTTTGGGTCCCATTATTTTCAAGGAGGCTGCTGCCCGTGGCCAATCACCAGGAACCCCTACTTAGTTTCCCGAATATATTCGGTAATGGTCCTGTTCACAAGTGTAAATGGGACCGCAGAAGGTGTTTTTGTTGATGAATAGAAATTGCAAATGGTTGAGTGGGGGAGCACATTTGCCCGTTGATGGCCTTTAATAATAAAATACCTTTTCATATTCAATAATGCTCAAAAGTAAGAGAGCCTTTGTCATGTAGGTTGCAAAGTTAATAACTTGTGAAATTGCCTTTTGAATGTAAAAATTGAGCAGAAAGTGCGAAACCCCTATAGAGTTTATACAGACTTCTATCGAGTATGTGTTCTTTTATGCCTTCCCTCGATGATGCATGAATTGTTATTCCAGCCGAAGCTGTGTGTCTGTAGATCATTAAATTGTATGCTGAACCAAAATATATACAGAAAACCTTTCAGATGTAGTCTGTGAATCCAGACGTTGAATTTTGTGACACATTTTTCATTTTGGAGCGATCATTCGATTTTCTAATGTTTTTTGGGGTTAAATCGACAACCGCTTTTGAGCATAGTTATGGGGAAAATTCAAAAGAAGGATAGAAGTTTGTTTGGAACACAAAATTCCAACTGTGAGTGTGGTTTCCATTTTTGGAAAAATTGTATTTATTGTAATGCGCATGTTCTACCACGAAAATCTGTTCCATACCTCTGGAATTCCATTCAAGTAGCAGGTCTGCAGAAGATTTTAGGGCACAGAAAATGGTTGATGGCAAGGTGGAATGCCCCGATGAAGGATCTTTTAGAATTACTTTAGAACGTTTAAACAAAATTCTACTGGTGCATGGTCTGCTTTAACCTTGTGGCATATGAGTTGAGTTTTTTTTTACTTCTTCCCTAGTACAGTAGGATCCTTGACTGTCTAATCCGCTCACAGATGAAATTTTGTATAAGTGTTATTGTTTACCCCTTTGTACTGCCTTGCTATTTAGTGGATTGATTCGGCATCTCGAGGGGTTTGAAAGCCTGAGCTATTTATGTGCTCTTTGAACTGGCAATGATGATAACGTCCTGGCCAGTGTTTTTTACATGGATGAAAATGGTTGGACTGATCAGAAAGATGAAGTGCAACCTTTGATGTGCTTATTTCCAGCTTGTGATGTGCTAATGCTTCTTTTAATATTACAAGGATATAGGAATCAGGATAAATTGGTTTTCTGTCCAATATGTGGATTTTGCGGTGTTCGAAAAGCTGCAAAGGCAAAGAATTAGACGCACTGCCGGCACCCTCTAGTGCCATGTCATGTCTTTCCCGTTCTTGGCCTCTCCCCTCTGTGTAGTGGTCACCTTCTGAACCTTTGGGTGTAGGGCAAAGTGTTTAGTGCCCTTTATCTTTCACCATACTCAGTATCTGTATGAGCTTTCAGATAGGAAGGCAATATTGACTGATGAAATGCAAATATTGACTTTTTAGAATGTCTACATTTTGTTTATGATCTTTGGGGCAAAGGGGAGATGGCCAGAAACACCAAAGCTTTCTTTACATGTTTGGACGTTAGTGGTAAAGACAGGCAGTTGATTTGCATTTTTACTGCCCATCTACAAGCATGGTGCCACTTGGAGGGTGGGTATCAGGAGGCGGCAGTATCACCTCTTGCAATGCATGTTCTCTGAAAAGGGATCCACTGTAGACTCATGTGCACTGCAGGGACTGGAGACAACTGTGGGCAAATGTTGGGGTTTGGAGGGCACTATGTGGAGCTGGAGGCTCTGCAGCAAGTTATGGTGCTTTTCCACTGCATGGAACCGAACGGTTCGGCTCGCTTTTGTGCTTTTCCACTGCTGGTACCGCATGGTACGGTGTAGGAAAGGTTCGGTACGGTACGGCGGCGCCGTGTGTATTGAAGAAGAATATTAATACTGAGATTACTTCAGGGCTCTTTCATACCACGCATGTTAGGACTGCCTTGGGCCAGCTTGCCCAACACAATCCCAGCGCAAGACAAGATGCAAAGCCTTGATCCCTATCATGCCAGTTCACTTCACCATGTTGGGGCAGTGTGTGCTGAAAAAAGTACAACATTTTAGTACTTTTTCTTTTTTTTGCGCAATATGATGCGATAAACCATTACATTGCAACGTGCTGTGGCTTAAGTGCCGGTTCCCACTACCGTGGCACGACTTCGGGGGCGACATGTGAAGTCGCGTGCACTGCGACTTCGACGCGACTTGCATGGACTTCATATAATGAATGTCAATGCAAGTCGCTCCGATGTCGCCCCGAAGTAGTACAGGAACCATTTTCTAAGTCGGAGCGACTTGTGTCGCTCCTATTAGAACGGTTCCCGTAGCACTGCATGGACCACGACTTGTCAGGCTGACCAGTCGCCTGATAAGTCGTGGTAGTGTGAATGGGCACTAAAGGACTTAACCAAATGTCACTTCTAACATTTCAATAAAGTTCTAACAAAAAAGAAAACCAAAAAGGAATTGTGTGACGTGCCTGAACAGTTTACTGGCGCTTTTCCTCCCAGAGCACACCAATGTCCTGCGTTCCGTACCATTGCTAGTGTGAGAGCGCCCTACAGGCTTCTGTTCATTTCAGGACTGCTTTGCTAGCCATACACGTCAAAAGAAATGACAAAGCAGCTTGATACAGCCCAACTAAAGTCAAAAATGTTTCTTGCTGTTTTGGATGGAATGGTGAAAACCACGGTCTGGTCTTTTCATTCATTAATTTCTGTGCCCCAATGGAACATTTTCTCTTCATTCCCTATTCTGTAGACACAACAGGAAGTTAGGGAAAATCCCTACAAATTGATGGCAATGCCTTCCTACACAGTTGCCACTGGAATAAGTATCCCCGTTGGGGTGCGCAAAAAGCGCTGCAGAAACAGATCAAAAACAAACGGGGAATCGATCCCCGCTGAGCAAAACGGAGTCCGCCGGGCGGAAAGCCCCTGTAAAAGGACCCCCTTTTTTTTAAGGTTATTATTCGATGAATCACAACCATAATTGGCAAACTAATAGATTATTAAAATAATCGTTAGTTGCAGCTCTAATGTGGATGGACTGTGTGTGTTCATAATTGCCTGGGGAAGAGATGGCACCATGATGCAGTATGGGGAAAAAGGCAAGCCAGCCCAGGCAAGTGAGATGCTTTGGGCAATGTTCTGCTGGGAAACCTTGGATCCTGCCATTCATGTGGATGTTACTTTGGAGTCGACACCTCAACAAGTCAGGGATGTTTTGGTGGCAAAAGGGTGGACCTACTGCGCCGGCATGTGACATCCCTTTGTGACGCCATGGCACCGACGGCTGTTCCTCCACCTTCACTGTATTCCAGGTGGCCCGCGGGACAGTTCTGCATTTGCGGTTATCGTTTCCGCGGTGGCCCCACACATGCGCTGCTGTGATGCTGGGTTCCCAAGAAATGGCAGCCTTTGATTACAAGGCACGCTCACGTTTGGAGTTTGTGATTTCCCTTTCTTTGGTAACTTTTCTTTCCATTCCTTCCTTGCTTTCAGTCTTTTGGGCACTCTCTCCTATCTCAGCCTACACTTTGGTTCAGGTGATGTCTCCGGTACGGATTCAACTGGCGTTGCACCACCCTCCCTCCTTTGGGTCTTTACTCATTTGTGGCTCACTATCCCTTCACCTGTTTCTCCTCTACACTCTTCTTGGTGCTGACTTTACACACTTTATATCCTTCTCATCTCCCCTTGACCCACAGCCATGTTTTTTTTTTCTTCGATCTTTTCACTTTTTCACTTATACTTTGCTAGTAATACCATGTATCCTTATTAAGTTTACTCATTGATCACACATGTACACATTCATTATTGATATCCCCCATGATATTATTGGTCCTACTCCATACATTTCTACCCATACTCCTCCTTGTGTGTGGCGTGTTCTGCCTGGTTTGCCTGCCTTGTGCGCCCTCAGCTCCCTTGGGGGACATCTGAGGCCATATCTCTACCTCCAGTGCCAGTTACAGCCAGAAACTGCAATGTAAGTTTTGGGAACTTGGGGGCTTTGTCTCCCTTTCCCTTCCCCATTTTCCAGTTTCTGTTAACCCTCATTGCTGTTATTTCTTTTATTATATTTTTTTAGAGACCTATATTGCATATCTACTCTTCATGAAGTGGCCAATCTAGTCCAGGAAACGCGTTGAGTTTGTTGATCTAATGATTGCACCCAACTACCTCCTACTTTTTGGTATTTTGCCATGCTGGTTTCTATGAACCTGGAATTGGGGACCACCTATCAGTTTTCTTACTCTCTTGGTTTTTACTTATTGTACATGCTATGCTTGCATATTTTATGTAACAATAAATGTATCACTTTTGTCGTCCCTCATGTAAAGTCCCAACCCTCCGTTTTTTTTCTACTTAATATTAGGTGGGTCATTAGCTCATTGCAGTAAAATCCAAAAGAAAAAAAAAAAAAAAGCCAGTGTTATTGTGGAAAGTGCACGTTCGTGAATAAAACTGAGTTGAATTTCACCACACCAAAGATGGGAAGCTCATGACAATGTAATTGTTCTTCAGCACACGGAAATGCTTGTGTACTACTATGTGTGCGTTGTGGTGTGCTGCATTAGGAAAATGGTTCATGTCTGGTAAATGTGCATTGTAATCCCAATTAAATATGAATGGGCTTAATGCAACACATTATCGTGTGTGTTTTACAGGGGGTGAGTGTTCCTTTTAAATGGTGTACAGCTTTTGATTAATGCTTTAGAAGGTGGAAGGTGTTTATTTCATTAAAACCAGACCTATTAATTCAGCCGCATCCTCTGTATACCTGGATGAGAAGAGGTTAAGGCTTGTTCTTTAGTTGTTGATTTTGTAAGATTCCTTTGCTCCTTGCAGATTTTCTGGAGTGCCAAGGAGTGAGTCAGAGACTCCGGCGTTTATTTATATCATGCTGAGAATACCGCTGCCATTTTCTGACTCTGTCAGGGATGCACGCTGAGCTTGCAGGCCTGTGTGGATCAGAGCGGTGTAATAGCGTTAAGGCAGCCGGATTCAGGGATGCCAGGACTGCTGGTCTGTCCAGAGTGTGTGTACCCAACATCCAACTCTTCGCCTTTTCTACCAAATAGGACATAATGCATATGGAGAAATGGCACAGAGTGCAAGATCATCCTTATAAAAGGTTTAAATGACAGAGTATACGGAGTGTCCATTATGATTAAAAAATGACCAAAGAGTGTATGCATTTGGAGGATCTAATATCAAGAGGTAATGGCAGCTGTGTATGGATCCAGAAGCCCCATTGTAATAAAATCTAATAAATGAATTATAGTGGCTCCAGAATGGTCTAAAAATTAATTATATTTAATGGAAGTTCAAGCTCGTATTTAAAACAATTTAATTAACTGATCCCAAACTACTGTAATACATAGTAATATAGGTTTAAAAAAAGACACAGAGGAAAGCAGAATTCGTCTCCAAATACGAAAAGGTTTCTTCACAGTAAAAGCTGTGAAAATGTGTAATAGACTCCCTCCAGAGGTGGTTCTGGCCAGCTCAGTAGATTGTTATAAAAAAAAAGCCTGGATTCTTTCCTGGGTGTACATAATATAAATGGGTACTAATATTTATAGGTAAAGTTGATCCAGGGAATATCAGATTGCCTTTCGGGGTATCAGGAAGGAATTTTTTTCCCCTGCTGTAGCAAATTGGATCATGCTTTGCTGGGGTTTTTTGCCTTCCTCTGGATCAACTGCGGATATAGGATTGTGCATATGGGATTGTATGGTTGGGTTTTCTTTACTGTTTTTTGTTTTGTTTTTATTGGTTGAGGCAGATGGACTAAGAGCCGGTTCACACTGAGGCGATCCGACTTGCCGGGGCGACCTGTGAAGTTGCGGTGCACAGCGCGCACCGCGACCTCAGAGCGACATGCACGGACTTCATATCATTGAAGTCAATGCAGGTCGCCCCAAAGTAGTACAGGACCCTTTTTCTAAGTCGGAGCGACTTGTGTCGCTCCTTTTAGAACGGGTCCTGTGCTAATCTATGGCAGTCGCCCCAGTGTGAACCGGCTCTAAACCTGACTAACTGTGTATGTAACAATGTAAAAGAAGTCTGGTGCGCTACTAAATTGCAATAAAATGAACAATGTCAATCATGCATACAAAATAGTGTACAAACAATTTGAAACAATTTAAAACAAATGAAAATGTGAGTGAACAAAGTCTCTGGTTTCTCTTGCAAATCAATATAATTTTTTTTCCGTGAACAACTCCACCAGAAAAAAGCTAAATAGATGAATGTGCAAATGAAGTCCAGTGTTCATGTAAATTCCAAAAATAATCACTGGTGGCCGTGAGAAAACCAAGTGCTGCTGCAAATCAACAAAGGCGTGAAAATCCCATCGCCTGGTGAATTCACCGCTTACCAGCTTTAAGTAGATTTAGGGCAGATAGACAGAATATGAATCCAAAGGGACCTCTGTAGATAACCAAAGGGAGTGCTATGTTGGAATCCACCCTCGTGTGTGATAGGGGAGGGGGGGGGCGCTTACCAGATCCCACTGTTTCCAAACATGTAATGAGTGTAGACTCTCTCTGGATACGTAAATGAGGGGCTCCTGGTGTTTCCTGGTTCTTCTCTCGGACTGACACTCGTATATGGTGCACCATGAAAATGAGGGAAGAGACTAATAGTGCATTACTTGTTTCCTAGGAATAACTGAAGGCATCATGTGGTTATATCTCAGGCAAGTGAATGAGAATATTCGGTAGTTCCAGTATAGCAAGAGATCATCCATCCAACATGAGTTTTCATGAAAGCGCATCAAAGATGCAGCAACCAGGATTTTTTAAAATGCACAGGTGTGAATAGGGCCTAATTGTGCAAGTTTGTAACTTTTCATTAGCTTTCGAACTTCTGGTTTGAAAAGACAATTTTCCCCACCCATCTATTCTATTAAAGCAATCTAGTGAGCTGGCCAGAACCACCTCTGGAGGGAGTCTATTCTGTAAGTCTGTTTTATAGATTGTTATTAAAGAGACCTGAAATAACTCCCATGCTTCTGCTCACTCTGCTATTCTAATTCAAATATGATTGAAGAAGTTTAGACATACTAAGTGGTAGTAAACACTCGTATATACCCATTGAGGTGACCGGCCTCAGGTGACGCACAGAGATTAAACAAATCCTCCTATGCAAGTTGTATCTGTTTATCTACAGCAGTGTTTCCCCTACATCCATTCAGTGCCAACATTACACAGGACCTCTCAGCTTTGAAAAGCAGGGGGCAGAGAGTTGAGGTTACATCAGTGAGCAAAGCTCTAAGAGCTGATTGGAGGGAAGGGACGCACCCCCCTTCACACAGCACTCAGGAGCAGAGTTGAGGCGGTCAGTCATCTGGAGCTCCCTTCCCTGTCACCTTTTTTCTATTGGTGTCAGGAAAACTCATGAGTTACTCATGCTGATAGCGGAGGAACGAAGCAGCGGACAGAAATGACGTTTACTACTCTGGATAGAGACAAGTACACAATATAGAGAGATATGCTTTGTTCATATTTCATGTCTGAGGTTTACAAACACTTTATATAGTAACATCATTCCACCTGTGTCTTCCCCCCCCCCCCTTCCCTTTTTAACTGGGTTATCAACAAAAAAACTCTCCCATGCCCGGCAAATGAGCTCTTCTGCGGCTCACTCCATCTTCTTCTCTGACATCCATTAGGAGCCGGCTGTCTCTTCTGGGTTCTTACAGCTGGCCCCAGGATGAAGTGGCCCATGGACTGTGGGGTGCCTGAGACATTTCATGCACCCCAGGAACCCGCAGATGTCTGAGCCATTCTTGCCTAGTTGAGGGTCCAAGAAATGCAGGGATGTGTTTGCTAAAGCTAGCTATATATTAATCATTTTTGTTTTCGTTCAGCCAGCGGGGAACAAAAAAATGCCCTGTTTCTTCCATCGACACATTTAATGTGGATAGGGAAATCTCTTCTGCTGTGCTATTGTGTTCTGATGGCAGGGAGCGTTCGATGCCGCCAGAACACTCTGATCAGTGCTGGAAGCTATAGCCGGCGGCATTGATCGTTTAAAAAAAAAAAAAAAGTGACAGGCTGGTTTCTACAGAGTTCAATCGGAAGATCAACTTCTGTACAACTAGCCTGCTCTGGTCCCTGCTGAACTGGCTGAATTTTGATCCATGTATAACTGCCTTAAGAAAAGTAATGGCAAAAAACATTTTAATAACTGTCATAAGAGTCCCAGGTTCAAGCGGAGGTATAGACCTTTTGGTTATGGGGCTGGAGGAAGTATGCTACAGTATACTACAAGTAAGTCACCACACTTGTACCTGCAATATCGTAGTCCCTTTGCCGTGGTGGGACTTGTAGTCTTCCCATTCTTAGATTCCTGTGACTGAATCTGAGGCACTCCAGGGAGCAGCACTCCGTGGTTCAGGCAAGGTGGGGGTGAATTGACGGTGAGGGAGTTGGGGAATGTGATTGTTTTTCATGTTGCTTCATAAATATGGGTGTAATCCTATAAAACATGGTTTCAAAGGTGCCTTTAAAGCAGAACTGAAGGCATTTAAAGCGGTGTTCCAGCTGGGGGAAAAAAAAAAAACGTTAAAGTCAGCAGCTACGAATACTCAAGCTGCTGACTTGTAACATATAGACCCTTATCTGTCCAGGGAGCCTGCGATGTTGGCAACCCAGCCGATTTTCAGATCGAGTGCCGTGTGCGGCTGCCGACATTCGTTGTAAGGGAAACTGGCAGTGAATCGTTTCGGCTTCATAGCCACCTTTGGTTGGAACTCCGCTTTAACAAAAGCCTACGAGCAGGCAGGTTATTATTGCATAAGAGACATGTTATGAGCAACAAACGTGGCGTGCAAACTGTGCTGCACATGCGCAGCTGATCTTACATTACCTTTAATGTGACCTTTAAACTGTACAACTCAGTGGAACAACAAACTGAACTCTCTGAGGTGGCGGGAAGTAAAAATAATAAACTAAATATTATGGTTGCATAAGTGTGCACACCCTAAAACTATGACCTTAAGGCACGCTTTGATATTATTACAGCACTCAGTCTTTTTTGGGTATGAGTCTATCAGCATGACACATCTTGACTTGGCAATATTTGCCTACTCTTCTTTGCAAAAACACTCCAAATCTGTCAGATTGCGAGGGCATCTCCTGTGCACAGCCCTCTTCAGATCACCCCACAGATTTTCAATTGGATTCAGGTCTGGGCCATTCCAAATTTTTAATCATCATCTTGTGATGCCATTCCTTTGTTGGTTTGGATGTATGCTTTGGGTCGTTGTCATGCTGAAAGATGAAGCTCCTCTTCATGTTTCTCTTTCTAGCAAAAGTCTTAAGGTTTTTTGCCAATATTGACTGGTATTTGGAACTGTTCATACTTTCCTCTACCTTGACTATGGCCCCTGTTCCAGCTGAAGAAAAACCGGCCCATGGCGGCCACCACCATTCTTCACTTATGGGTATGATAATCTTTTGGTGATGTGCAGTGTTGTTTTTGTGCCAAACGTATCTTTTGGAATTATGGCCAAAAAGTCCAACCTTTCATCAGACCATACCACATTTTCCCACATGCTTTTTGGAGACTTCAGATGTGTTTTTTCAAAATTTAGCCAGGTTTTGATGTTTTTCTTCATAAGAACAGGCTTCAGTCTTGCCACTCTACTCCCATAGCCCAGACATGTGAATAATAAGGGAGATTGTTGTCACATGTACCACATAGCCAGTACTTGCCAAATGTGGCAGTGGAGGTTGGGAAGGTGCAAACAAGCAGAGCTTCCCCTTTTGGGTGGGGCTCTGCTTTAAATATTACCCGATAAACCTGCCATGAGGGTCCTTGATCAGGCACTTCCTGCTATGGGGTGACCACTGCCTCCCAATTGTTCTGTGTTGGAACCCATGTGGCCCCTATTTGAGAGTACAGGTTGACACTTTGCACAGTAAGGCGGTTCAGAGCAATGATGTGCACACGACTCTGGAGCAAGTGCATATAGATAGTAAGTGGCTCTAAGAGGCCTATTGAGATCAGCAGTACCAAGAAGCAAAAAGGATTAAAAAAAAGGTGAAATACTTATATGTAGAAGAAAAAGTACTTTATCAGTCTGAATGCCATGCAGTTAGGTCTGACATTTATTTTAAGGATATCTCTAGTTACAAGTGGCTTTACAGTGTCCACTAATACATAGGAATGGGTCAGATGAAGCTTACAATTTTCAAGCACTTAGTAGAAATTCAATAATGGCAGGCGATGCACTTTAAGAGGGAGATGGGTTGCTCTATCAGTGTCAGTCTGGTCTATGGTAAATAATGATTAGCATGACCCAGATTCCGCCCTACTTTTAAATATTGCTGAAGGATGTAAACACTGCAGAGTCCCATACAGGTTTGGTGCTGCAGGGTGGGGGCACCACCCCACAAAGGCAATTTTTTTTTCTTTAAAAAAAAATAAAGTTTATATAAAGTGGTTGTAAAACCCCAAGTAGTGTTTGTACCTATAGGTAAGCCTATGAGAAGGCTTACCTACACTGCCTTGCGAACGTATTCGGCCCCCTTGAACTTTGCAAACTTTTGCCACATATCAGGCTTCAAACATAAAGATATAAAACTGTATTTTTTGTGAAGAATCAACAAGTGGGACACAATCATGAAGTGGAACGAAATTTATTGGATATTTCAAACTTTTTTAACAAATAAAAAAATGAAAAATTGGGCGTGCAAAATTATTCAACCCCCTTAAGTTAATACTTTGTAGCGCCACCTTTTGCTGCGATTACAGCTGTAAGTCGCTTGGGGTATGTCTCTATCAGTTTTGCACATCGAGAGACTGAAATGTATGCCCATTCCTCCTTGCAAAACAGCTCAAGCTCAGTGAGGTTGGATGGAGAGCATTTGTGAACAGCAGTTTTAGTTCTTTCCACAGATTCTCGATTGGATTCAGGTCTGGACTTTGATTTGGCCATTCTAACACCTGGATATGTTTATTTGTGAACCATTCCATTGTAGATTTTGCTTTATGTTTTGGATCATTGTCTTGTTGGAAGACAAATCTCCATCCCAGTCTCGGGTCTTTTGTAGACTCCATCAGGTTTTCTTCCAGAATGGTCCTGTATTTGGCTCCATCCATCTTCCCATCAATTTTAACCATCTTCTCTGGCCCTGCTGAAGAAAAGCAGGCCCAAACCATGATGCTGCCACCACCATGTTTGACAGTGGGGATGGTGTGTTCAGGGTGATGAGCTGTTGCTTTTACGCCAAACATAACGTTTTGCATTGTTGCCAAAAAGTTTGATTTTGGTTTCATCTGACCAGAGCACCTTCTTCCACATGTTTGGTGTGTCTCCCAGGTGGCTTGTGGCAACACTTTTTACGGATATCTTTAAGAAATGGCTTTCTTCTTGCCACTCATCCATAAAGGCCAGATTTGTGCAGTATACGTCTGATTGTTGTCCTATGGACAGAGTCTCCCACCTCAGCTGTAGATCTCTGTAGTTCATCCAGAGTGATCATGGGCCTCTTGGCTGCATCTCTGATCAGTCTTCTCCTTTGTATGAGCTGAAAGTTTAGAGGGACGGCCAGGTCTTCGTAGATTTGCAGTGGTCTGATACTCCTTCCATTTCAATATTATCGCTTGCACAGTGCTCCTTGGGATGTTTAAAGCTTGGGAAATCTTTTTGTATCCAAATCCAGCTTTAAACTTCTCCACAAGAGTATCTCGGACCTGCCTGGTGTGTTCCTTGTTCTTCATGATGCTCTCTGCACTTTAAACGGACCTCTGAGACTATTACAGTGCAGGTGCATTTATACGAAGACTTGATTACACACAGGTGGATTCTATTTATCATCATTAGTCATTTAGGTCAACATTGGATCATTCAGAGATCCTCACTGAACTTCTGGAGAGAGTTTGCTGCACTGAAAGTAAAGGGGCTGAATAATTTTGCACGCCCAATTTTTCAGTTTTTTATTTAACAAAGTTTGAAATATCCAATAAATTTTGTTCCACTTCATGATTTTGTCCCACTTGTTTTTGTTTCTTCACAAAAAATTACAGTTTTATATCTTTATGTTTGAAGCCTGAAATGTGGCAAAAGGTCGCAAAGTTCAAGGGGGCCGAATACAAGGCACTGTATAGGTACTGTAAATAACTCCTAAACTTGCACCGTTTAGGAGATATTTACATTGCATTCAGCCAATGACGTCATCGGCGCATGCGCTCTGAAGAAGCGGCCGCCCGTGCCGTTCCTTCAGAGCCCTGTGGCGTGAACAGCAGCTCCTCTGCGCATGCAATGGAGTGACATCATCACGGCTCCGGCCAATCAAATGGCTGGATGACGCGAACCCCGAATTAAGACGGTTGAACATGTCAGCCGTGTTACATAATTACATAGTAGTTGAGGTTAAAGACCATAGTCCATCCAGTTCAACCTGTGTAGGTGTGTGTGGCCGTAATCATCTCTCATACCCCTGAATGTTCTGATCATTGAGATGTACGTCCAGAGTCTTTTGAGAGCAACCATACTTCCCGCAGAAACCACCTCTTGCTATCATGTCCCCTCTCAGGCGTCTCTTCTCCAGGGAGAATAAATTAAGCGATTGCAGACGCTCTTCATATTTAAGGTCCTCCAATCCCCTAATTAGTTTAGTTGCCCTTCTCTGGACTCTCTCCAGCTCCAACACATCCCTCCTGAGGACTGGCGACCAGAACTGGACAGAATACTCCAGATGTGGTCGGACCAGAGTTTTATAAAGTGGTAGAATTCTAGTGTTATCTCTGGAATACATCCCTTTCTTTATGCATGCTAATATTCTGCTGGCTTTGGCAGCTGCCGCTTGACATTGCATGCTATTGCCTAATCTATCATCCACCAAGACTCCCAGATCTTTCTCCATTTTTGATTCCCCCAAAGTTACCTCCCCTAAAGTTTATTGTCCTTTTAAACCTCATTTGCCATGTCGCTGCACACTCTGTTACCGGTGAGCGGGCTGCACAGCGGGTGCTTCCTTCTAAGGTAAGTATTTCATAATGAGCTAGTATGTGATGCATACTAGCTCATTATGCCTTTTTTCTTTCAGTTTTTTTGTTTTTTCTTTTCTGAGGTTTACAAACTCTTTAAGGAGGAAGTAAACTTCCCTCTGTAACTTTAACCTATAGGTAAGCCTATGATAAGGCCACCTTCTAAATGTGATCGATTTTTGGATGGAAATATTTAAAAAAGATAACAATATCCCTGAAGCATTAGGGTAAATGTACTCCCAAGTCTCTGGCCATCCCTGTAGTCCCTGAGTTGACATCCAATACCGCGTCGGTGCTATGTGTTCCACCTGTTCAGTGCTCCCGTTTTTATTTCAGGTGCGCGGTGTCCTGGAGTGTTCAGAAGCACAAAGCAGATGCCCGCGCGGTTAGGTAGCTGCTGTAATTAGCAAACTTCAGTGAACATTGTCTTCCTCCATCCGTTTCACCTGCACCCTGCCTGTTCGGAGCAGATGGCAGGGGCACAAGGCGCTCAGGCAGCTGGTGGTCTGTACCTGACTTGATCCAGCAGCCGGCGGGGAAGCAGGCAAAGCTTACATCTGCTCCACAGTTCAATGCCAGCCTGTCTGCTCGAGTGCTTTAGAGGTCGCCATAGGCCAGCAACAGAATTCCTTGAGGAAAGTCATACATGTACCTTTTATGTTACATAATGGAGCCATCAATTTGTAATTACCTCAAGTTTAACTTTTGGCACACCAGACCTCGGAGGAAATGACTATGGGAATTCATCTTCCCTTGGCAAGAGCTGGTTTTGTAAAACATTTATGTAACAGCAACTGTCAGAGCTGTTCATATGATGGCTCTCGGTTTTACAAAATCTACTGAAAGCCAGCGTTCGATCTGGGTGGGGAATTCCATTTTCCTCTGTACACTATTTTTTTTATTAGTGCTGTTGTATATCTCCAAAGTAGATCTCCTTTTCCTGTTTATTTAGCAGGTGTGGCTTTATTTTTCCAGTCTATAGATTTACGTTGCAATAGTCCTGTTAAGGACTCGTTCACAAGGCCGATTAGTAATAGGAATTAACGCATTGCTTCGGCTGGGCTGATCGGTACAGTGGGGAAAATAGTTATTTGATCTCCTGCGGATTTTGTAAGTTTACCCACTTACAAAGAATTCAAGGGTCTATAATTTGTATCATAGATATGTTTGAAATGATAGGGGACGCAATCAAAAATCCAGAAAAAAAAACACGATACAAATGTTATAAATTGAGTTAAAGTATAGTCGGTAAAATAAGTATTTGATCCCCAAGCAAAACATGACATGGTACTTGGTGGAGAAACCCTTGTTGGCGAGCACAGAGGTAAGACATTTCTTGTAGTTGGTTACCAAGTTTGCACACATCTCAGGAGGGATTTTGGTGCACTCTTCTTTACAGATCTTCTCTTAATCCTTAAGGTTTCTTGGCTGTTGATTGGCAACTCAAAGTTTCAGCTCCCTCTATAAACTTCCTATAGGATTAAGATCTGGAGACCCACTAGGCCACTCTATGTGCTTCTTCTTGAGCCACTCCTTTGTTGCCTTGGCAGTATGCTTTGGGTCATTGTCACGCTGGGAGACCCATCCACGACTCATCTTCAGTGTTCTGGCTGAGGGAAGAAGGTTCTCATCCAAGATTTTACAATACATGGCCCCTCAATGCGGCAAAGTCAGCCTGTAGCTTGAAACCGGTTCACACATGTGGCTGCGGATTTGTGTCTGAGGTCTGGTGCGTCCCTGTTTACCGGTTCAGGTGTGAATTGGGCCTGAATTTTTGCTTGAATTCGCACCTGAATCGGACTCGGACATACAGGATCCTTTTTGAATGGAGACCGCAGCCGCCTCGGACCTGTGTGAACCGGCTTCATTGACAGCTGTTCACACCCGCCCATCATGCGAAACCTGCCTTTAGTTTGCATATGTGTGAACCCAGCCTTAGCAGAGAAATGGCCCCAAAGCACGATGTTTCCACTTCCGTACTTGACTGTAGGGATGGTATTCTTAAGGTCATAGTCAGCATTTTTCTTCCTCCAAACACAGCGAGTCGAGTTAATGGCAAAGAGCTCAATTGTGGTCTCATTTGACTATAGCACTTTCTCTATCGCTCATTGACAGACGTAGTCTTCTTGATTCTCAAGAGCTGGGTTATGTTGTCTCCGCAGGAGTAGGACTAGGCAGAATCACAAAACGTTCTGGCTCCACCCTAGGGGGCAGTCCCTGAGGGTATATCCTCCCTCTCTCTGCTACAGGGAATCAGTTTTTTTCTGTCTAGTCAGGAGTAAGGACCTAAGTTCCTTGCTGGGATCTTTTGGTCCTGGCAAGACTTTTTTTCTTTAAGAAAAATACATTTTTTAGGTAGTTTTCTCCAGTGTTTTTTTCCTGTGAGATCTTCAAGCAAAAATGCCGGACTGGGCGACACTTGTGGTCACCCCAGCCGGCCTACGAGCGCGTGCAGACCATGGCATTGCGCTTGGTCGGCCGCGACCTATTCAAGTAAGTATGCGGGGCCGGGCGACGGGCTGGATGTTGAGATCCAGTGGTCACCCCGGTTTCTGCCTAAGAGCGCGTGCAGACCAGTGCGCTGAGTCGGCCGCGACGGAGTCCCAGTAAAGGGACTGACTTTGCGAGTTAAAAGCTCGCTTGGACGCCAGGTACCAGAGAGTCGAGGCGTCCACAAACCCCCACCCCGGTGGAGAGGGTATTGTGAAGAGAGGGTGCCTGTCGGTTCGGTATGGTGAGTAAACGTTCCCTTTTTTCCTCATTATGAGGCAGTATATATTATGGGCCCCTCCATATATGGTCAGTATATATCTGATACTTACAAGTCCCCCTTGTAATACAGCATGTGTTTGTGGGAAGTGGACTTGGTTCAAGAGCTAACACTCTACCCAGCAGACTGTAACATTACAGCAGACATAGGAGGTATAATCCTACCTTATGTGCAGTGTATCTCTGTAGATCCATATGTCATCTCTTAGCAGAGTGCAGGTGGATGTGCTGGGAAGACGATATCGGCGGTCCGCCGCCATTTTGCCGTAGACCGAATGCATGTATGTCCTCAGGTCACGCCGGCCGCCATGTTTTTGGAGTCTTATGTCTCTTCTATGGGGGCGGCCATGTTTTGTGAGCCCAGCTACCTCGTGGAGGGCTGGGAACGCCGGAAGGCGTACACAGGGGGCGGAGCCACGCCTTCTGCCCGGGAAAAAGCAAACAGCTCCTTCCAGTCTGTGTAAGACAGACGCTGACTGCAGTTTGTTGGAAACTGCACTGCATCGGTTGGTGAGCCTTGGGGGTCCCTCTCTCTCTCTCTGGGATCGAGAAGCAGGTACTCTGAGGGGCGCTATTGCGCTAGGGGGAGACACACAAAAAAAAAAAGTTTTTTTGTTTTTGCTGGCAAAGGTGTCCTGTATTAACATGGACCCTGCCACTCATGTATCTCCTCCGGATCCCCTCGAGGGGTCTGCGGGATCCTCCAGCACCCCACTGACAATTGAATCATTGTCAGCTATTATGGAAACTTTTGTGTCCCGGGTGGAAGTGGCTTGTCAGGGACAGGGCGCAAGAAAGCGACCCCCGCCTAACCCCTTATTATCTGAAACCTCGGATTCAGACTCTGAGCCTATTTCTGCAGTTGCAGGTACTTCATCTGGTATTGGTGTCTCGGGTCCTGTCTCTTCAGACAGTGAGGAGGATGTTTCGGCATCCGCCATAGCCCGAGAGGAAGCGTTGGTAAACGCACTCATTGTATCTGTTCAAGAGACTTTAAGGTTACAGGGTATTCCATCAGAAATAGCTGAAACTGAGATCCGTTTTGGGACTAAAAAGCGCATCAAAGTGGCGAAGGTTTTTCCATTGCCCAAATGTTTTGGCAATCCAATCGAAGAAGAATGGCGTCTGCCAAAACGCACTTTTAATATTTCTAAACGCATTGACAGGCGTTATCCGTTTGAGGAAACCCTGATTAAGAAATGGACAGAACCACCTGTGGTGGATTCACCTATTGCTAGATTGAATAAAGCCACGGTTATTCCTTTAGAAGACGCTCCGTCTTTTAAAGATCCAGTAGATCGCAAGATAGAAGCTATGTCTCGCACCATGTTTTCCTTGATTGGATCAGCTTTCAGGCCAATAATTGCTATTGGTCTGGTTTCGCAGGCTGTAACTGAATGGACAAGTGGTTACGCCGGGACTTAGAAGAAGTCCCTCAGGCGGTATCAGATTTGTTGGAACAAATGATACAGGGGTTACAGTTTGTATGTGATGCGGCGTTAGACGCCACTCCATTAATGGCGCGAGCATCAGTCTCAGCAGTGGTTCTCAGGCGTACACTGTGGCTAAAAGGTTGGTTAGCCGACCAAGGTTCCAAAAAAGCATTGGCTAATATCCCCTTTTCAGGAGAGCGTCTATTTGGAGCCAACTTAGATGAGATCATTAAGGATCTCACCGGTGGAAAAAGCACCTTTTTACCGCAAAATTTTAAAGGTAGAGGAACTCGTCAAAGACGAGGGCCTTCTTTTTCTGCTCACAAGAGGTTTTTTCGTCCAGCGGGTGAAAAAACTAAGTCCTCCAAAGCTCCTACAGGAGGCGTCAGGGGTCGTTGGTCGGGCAAGCAAAAGCCCGCCCCCTCCAGACCTGAAGATAAACCATCCAAAGCCTGAAGGTGCGCCCCCACCCGTAACTGGGGTGGGGGGACGTCTTCGCCGGTTCCCGGATCCATGGCTTTCCAGAATCCCGGACAAATGGGTTTGCGAAGTCATAAGGTCAGGGTACAAGATCGAGTTTCGATCTCTCCCACCGGCGCGATTCTTCCCTTCCAATATCCGACTATCCGCAGATCGTTTAGAAGATCTGCGGAGAGCAGTCACAGATTTACTACAACAAGGAGTGGTAGTCCACGTTCCTTGGACAGAACGGTTTCAAGGGTTTTATTCAAACCTGTTTACAATACCCAGGAAAGAGGGCAAAGTGCGTCCAATTCTGGACTTAAGAGCACTCAATTCTTTCGTCAACATAAGAAGATTCAGAATGGAGTCCATTCGCACGGTAGCAGCCTTCCTGCATCCAGGGGATGTCCTAGCGTCCATAGACATCAAGGACGCCTATCTTCACATTCCCATTTTCGCAGGACATCAGCGTTTTCTACGCTTTTCCGTAGAGGAGAACCACTATCAGTTTGTGGCGTTACCTTTCGGTCTCGCCACGGCTCCGCGGGTCTTCACAAAGGTGTTGGCCCCAATGTTGGCACTTCTGCGCCAAAGAGGTATATCGATTCTAGGTTACCTAGACGATCTTCTGCTTCATGCAGAGTCTCCTCAGACCTTGCTACAAAACATAGAAATTACTATGATTTCTTTACAGGAATTCGGGTGGCTGGTGAACCAGCAAAAGTCTTTTCTGGTTCCCACCCAGAGGTTCGAATATCTGGGTCTAATTCTAGACACAGTCAGGACAAGAGTGTTCCTTCCGGTAGGGAAACTCCGAAAGATTCAATCAGCAGTCCAGTTGTTACTGTCCAACAGCTGGTCTTCCCTTCGGACTTGCATGAGGGTTCTGGGGTTGATGGTGGCTTCATTCGAAGCAGTCCCATTTGCCCAGTCCCATACCCGAATTCTTCAGCAAGAGATTCTTCTCAGATGGAATCGGAATCCGGAATCTCTGGACAATCAGATCCGATTGAGCAAACAGACCAGAGAGTCTCTGGTTTGGTGGCTTCGGTCTCCAATGCTCAGCCAGGGAAAGTCATTTCTGCCAATATATTGGACGATAGTGACCACGGATGCCAGTCTATCCGGATGGGGAGGAATTCTTGGTCAGTTATCTGTCCAGGGACTTTGGTCCCCGGAAGAATCCAGGTTACCGATAAATGTATTGGAACTGAGAGCGATCAGACTTTGTCTGATTCACTGGACCGAGCAGCTCCAGGGCAGCCCGGTTCGGATCCAGTCGGACAATGCCACGGCCGTGGCTTATGTCAATCATCAGGGGGGCACCAAGAGTGTCCGAGCGGCCAAAGAAGTGGCTTGCATTCTTCGCCGGGCGGAACGATTTGTTCCAGCAATCTCTGCGGTGTTCATTCCGGGGGTGGAGAATTGGCAGGCAGATTATCTCAGCCGTCAGACCCTGGATCAGGGGGAATGGTCCCTCCATCCAGACGTTTTCCACCAGTTGTGCCTACGGTGGGGCACCCCGGATGTGGATCTGTTGGCATCACGATTCAACAGGAAAGTTCAGAGATTCGTGGCTCGCTCCCGCGATCCTCTAGCAGAAACCGCAGATGCATTGATCGCCCCGTGGGGGCAATACCAGCTAATATATGCCTTCCCTCCTCTCGCGTTACTGCCAAGACTTCTTCGCAGGGTAGAGGAGGAAGGAATCCCAGTAATCCTGGTAGCTCCGGACTGGCCTCGTCGAGCTTGGTACGCCGACATGGTCAGACTGGTGGCGGACGTCCCATGGAGACTTCCTCTCAGAGAGGATCTACTGTCTCAGGGACCGATCTTCCATCCTGCTTTACGATCGCTGGCTTTAACGGCCTGGCTATTGAGACCCAGGTGCTGAAGGACAAAGGTTTGTCAGCTTCAGTTATTCCTACTCTAGTTGAAGCAAGGAAAGCGACTTCCAGAAAGATTTATCATCGCACATGGAAGTCCTACATTGCATGGTGTGAACCTTTGGGGTTCCGTCCTCGGTCTTATTCGATTAGTCGAATATTGGCTTTTCTGCAACAAGGGGTTGAGCAGAAACTGGCCTTGAGTACTATCAAGGGTCAGGTCTCAGCATTAGCCATCTTCTTTCAGAAGCCTTTGGCTACTCATTCCTTGGTGCGGAATTTCATCCAGGGGGTGCGACATCTGGCTCCGCCAGTGCACGCGCCGTTACCCCCCTGGGATCTTAATTTAGTGTTGTCGGTTCTTCAGAAACCTCCCTTTGAAGATATTAGGGAGATTCCTCTACCCACGTTGTCCCAGAAGGTGGCCTTCTTGGTGGCTATTACTTCTGCACGCAGGGTGTCGAACTGGCCGCATTATCTTGTCGTTCACCATATCTGGTGGTTCATAGAGATAAGGTGGTTCTTCGTCCGAATCCATCCTTCCTACCAAAAGTGGTTTCAGAATTTCATCTGAATGAAGAAATTGTATTACCTTCCCTGTGTCCTAAGCCCAGTCATCCTCGGGAATTTGCTTTGCACTCCTTGGATGTGGTCCGGGCGATCAGGGTATACTTGAAAACGACAGACTCGTTTCGCAAGACGGATTCACTTTTTGTGATCCCAGATGGACCCAAAAAGGGGTTGCCTGCATCTGCCGCGACCATTTCCAGATGGATCAGACAGACGGTAGTGCAGGCTTATTCTATTAAGGGTCGGGAGCCTCCGTTCCCTGTTAAGGCGCACTCCACTCGGGCACTTAGTGCGTCATGGGCCTTTCGCCATCAGGCGTCAGTGGTCCAGGTGTGCAAGGCGGCTACCTGGTCGTCGGTGCATACCTTCTCTAAACATTATAAAGTTGATGTAATGGCATCGTCTGATGCCTCGTTTGGCCGCAAGGTTTTGCAGGCCGCAATTTGAGGAGACCAGTGGTCTACCTCGAGGGTTTTTTCCGTTGGAAAATTTTTCTTTAGTCTCATTCTTTTTTTATAATGAGCCTTTAAAACTTCTAGTTTGGCACCGGTTGGGCCTTCTAGATTGGATTTGATTTTGTCAATCCCACCCCTCATTTGTGGCACTGCTTCTGGATGTCCCAGCTCTTGAGAATCAAGAAGACTACGTCTGTCAATGAGCGATAGAGAAAAATGGATTTTTGTAAGAACTTACCGTAAAATCCTTTTCTCTTAAGCTCATTGACAGACGTAGTACCCGCCCCTCTATCATTGAGTTGGGTTGGGTTAAATTCTCTGTACTGCTTTAAACAGAACTGATTCCCTGTAGCAGAGAGAGGGAGGATATACCCTCAGGGACTGCCCCCTAGGGTGGAGCCAGAACGTTTTGTCATTCTGCCTAGTCCTACTCCTGCGGAGACAACATAACCCAGCTCTTGAGAATCAAGAAGACTACGTCTGTCAATGAGCTTAAGAGAAAAGGATTTTACGGTAAGTTCTTACAAAAATCCATTTTTTTTCCAATTCTTCTCTGAATCATTTAGATGTTCACTGGCAAACTTCAGACGGGCCTGTACACGTGCCTTCTTGAGGAGGGAGGGGACCTTGTGGGTGCTGCAGGATTTCAATCCATTGTGGCGTATTGTGTTACCAATGATTTGTGTAGTTCCGGGCTGATCCCTCACTTTTCTCATGATCTTCCTTACCCCATGAGGTGTAACCTTGCATGGAGCTCCAGACCGAGGGCGATTGGAGGTTGTTTTGTATTTCTTCCATTTACGAATAATCGCTCCAACAGTTGTTTCCTGCTCACCAAGCTTCTTGCTGGTGGTCTTGTAGCCCATTCCAGCCTTGTGCAGGTCTACAATATTGTCCCTGATGTTCTTTGACAGATTTTTGGTCTTGCCCATTATGGTGAGGTGTAAATGGAAGAAAGATTCTGTGGACAGAAGTCTTTTATACGCCTAACGAGTTGTTGTTAGGAGGATCTTCCTACGTTAACAGGACTAATCTGTGTATCACATGAGCACATACTGTAGCCTGTAACTTGTCTGTGGGAGCCAAAATTATTGTTGGTTGGTAGGGGATCAAATACTTATTTTACTCACTGAAATGCAAATGTTTATAACATTTGTATCGTGTGTTTTTGTCTGGATTTTTGGTTGATATTCTGTCTGTCTCATTCAAAATATACATATGATAAAAACTA
The DNA here is from genome assembly GCF_965119305.1 of Pelophylax lessonae. Classification (NCBI taxonomy): domain Eukaryota; kingdom Metazoa; phylum Chordata; class Amphibia; order Anura; family Ranidae; genus Pelophylax; species Pelophylax lessonae. The sequence continues at coordinate 266,863,054 of NC_138774.1, read as the reverse complement.
TAGACCCTTCATTTCTTTGTAAGTGGGCAAACTTACAGAAGCTGACAGGTGGCACAACTGTCTGCAAATAACTGCACTTCCAGCAGTTGGTTATCTGTCTCTAGCTGCATGCAATTGTTGCATGTGAATATACGTGCAAAGAGCTATGGGCTGCTAAGGCTCCTTTCACACTGTGTGTCTGTCAAACGGACTCCACTCTCCTCAGCGGGGGATCAAGCCGCCGATCCCCCGCGGAGCAGGAGAATGACAGCTGTTCTCCGCGCTGTGTGTGCAGAGACACATCTGTCACTGCCCCATAGATCTCTATGGGGGAATTGGATGGGAACGGACCGTCGGTCCGTTCTCATCCGATCCGATCGACGGATGGAAAATAGGGTTTCCATCCGTCCAGATTTGACGGATCGGATCGGGTGTCAGCGGACATGTCTCCGCTGACATCCGATGCCCCATAGAGATGCATGGGGGGACCGTTCAGATCCGCCAAAAAAACGAACAGGCGAATCTGAACGGTCCACCTGTGTGAAAGGGGCCTTAGGCTCCTGTCTTTGTACAGGCGTTCTGTACATGGCTGATTGCATCCACCTGTCAGCCCAGCCACAGCAATATGTTGATTCTTGCTGCCTTATGGCCCTAATCAACAGTGTGAATGACCCCCAAATCAACACAAGCATTAGTGCCGAACTCCAACAAAAGATATTAAGATAAAAAGGAATAGCCCAAAAAAAAAAAAAACACTACACCAGATTTTACACCAATACTAATTGGGACTATTTTATATGGGAATTCCCACAGTCTGTTTTTATGTATATATTTTTTTATATTCTTAGACGTGTATTAGCATTTATTAGCGCAACTCTGTTTTATGTTATTCTGTATTTTGTGACGATATCACATAGTAGAGGCTGCAGCTATTAGGAACTAGTATTGGCAGTGTGTTTTAAGATAATTTTAGCACGGTTACTTAAAGCGGAGTTCCACCCAGGGGATACTTTTTTTTTACTAAAAATACCCCCTGGACAGTCAGGGCTAGTACATTCCACAATGGATAGCCTCTGATCTGTCCCAGGTTGCACTTACCTTTTAGGAGAAATACTTACCTTGAAAAAGTATTCTCCAGCGCTGCCATCTCAGGTGTGGGCAGCTTGAAGCCAGCGCGATCCTCTTCTGCGTCCTCTTCCTTCTTCTTCGGTCCCATGATGCACTGCACCGGCCCCGCTGTCACTTCCGGTGCGTGCGCGTCATCCCTCCACAGCTTCTGGGCATGCTCAGAAGCTGTTTAGAAGGAAATGACGCGCCTACACCGAAACTGACGTCGGGGCCGGTGCAGCTGCATTGATTCCTGGGAGCGATGACGTTCAGCTCCCAGGAATCATTGCAAAAGCCAGGAAGTGACGAATCGCCGTGGCCGCTGAGGGGAGGAAGAAGGAAGTAAGGTAAGTATATTTTCTCTACAAGGTAAGTAAAAATAAAAAAAATTGCGATTATCCATTTGTTTTTCAGGTGACCTGGAGCGAGAAGATGGAGGTAAGTATAAAATTAGGGTGGAACTCCACTTTAATTTAAAAGTTACTCTAGGAGAGCTGGACAGGGCAGAAGAAGGTCCTTAACCCATCAGCAGGACTGGTATCTGTTCTTTAGTGTAAGGAGGAACAGGTGGAGCACTGCCAGAGCCCTACAAAATGACCTCCAGCAGGCCACTGGTGTGAATGTCTCTGACTAAACAATTAGAAACCGACTTTGTGAGGGTGGCCTAGGGCCCGACGTCCTTTAGTGGGCACTATGCTCACTGCCTGACACTGTGGAGCTTGATTGGCATTTGCCATTGAACACCAGAATTGGCAGGTCTGCCACTGGCACCCTGTGCTTTTCACAGATGAGATCGGGTTCACCCTGAGCATGTGACAGACGTGAAAGAGTCTGGAGAAGCCATGGAGAATGGTATGCTCTCTGTAAGATCGTTCAGGATGAGGTTTGGTGGTGGGTGAGGGTCAGTGATGGTCTAGGGAGACATATCCATTGAGGGACGCACAGACCTCTACTGGCTAGACAATGGCACCCTGACTGCCATTTGGTATCGGGATGCAATCCTTGGACCCACTGTCAGACCCTACGCTAGTGTAGTGGGTCCTGGGTTCCTTCTGGCGCACGACAATGCCCGGCTTCATGTGGTGAGAGTATGCAGCCAGTTCCTGGAGGATGACGTCATTTATACCATTGAATGGCCCCCACACTCGCCTGACCTAAATCCAATAGAACACCTCTGTGACATTATGTTTCAGTCCATCTAACACCGCCAGGTTACACCTCAGCCTGTTCAGGAGCTCAGTAATTCCCTGGACCAAATCTGGGAGGAAATTCCCCAGGACACCATCCGTCGTCTCATTAGGAGCATGCCCCGATGTTGTCAGGCATGCATACAAGCAGATGCGGGCCATACAGACTACTGAGTACAATTTGGAGTTGCTGCAATGAATTGTCAGCAAAATGGACAAGCCTGCTTCATAATTTTTTTCACTTTGATTTTCAGGGTGTCTTTGAATTCAGTCCTCTGTAGGTTGATAATTGTCCTTTCAATTAAACAATGTGTCATCCTTTCATTGCTAACACATTTCCCAGTCCATATCAGTATAGATATCCAGCATGATCTTTTCCCCCATTTAGATCTGATGTGTTTTCAAAGCATTTGTGTATTTTTTCTGCTGCAAGATAATCCTCAGTCTGATGGTCTGCATCGTTCAACTCGTGCTCTCTGAGCCCTGGTTGTCCTGAACCTGCCTGTGACTGGACAGTGAAAGTAGAAGTAGCAGACATTTATTTGTCACTCTGCTTTCTCCTCCTATCAGCAGCTTTGGCAGCATATGAACTGATTGGTTTCTTGTAATGCTTCTTCCCTTTATGGTCCCACTTTCCTATACGTGGACTGCAATAGGCTGCTCCCAAGTCTAATTTAAATAATTGCACCTAAAAAAAAATCCCTTTTATTGATGAGTTAATGGTTACAGAGTTGGAGTAATTTTTGTTTTATATTTGATTAAAGATGAAATCCTAATTTAAAAAAAAAAAAAAAAAAAAAAAGCAATGCAGGACCAAACTATTAGCTTCTCCATGTTCTTAAACTTTCCTTTCTTCCCTGTTGGCCGGTCCTATTAACGCTGCTCCTGCTCTCCTGATTTACATAGTTAGTCAGGTTGAAAAAGACCATCTGGCTCAACCAATAAAAATAAAAAAACATATTTTACTAAATTTAGGGGGGCTCCTTTGCCTACGGAGTGCTGCCATAGCCACTCATTCATGCGTGCTCCCATGTAATCTGACACTGATGAGTGGACAAGTCGAGTGTTTAGTGGGACTGTACAAGAACTGAACCTGCTGACCCAGGTACACGAAGGAGTCCACCTACAGCCCCAGCGCTGTACAGACATTTTTGACCTTTCTGCTATTACAGACATCAAGGAGGTCCACTTACTAAATGTTTTTTTTTTTTTTTTTTTTATATATAATATAAATCCCAAGGCACACGTGCCTTAATATGCAGGGATTTCCTCTCACTTCCTGTTTGGCTATTGGACAGGAAATGAGAGGAAATCTCTGCAATGGGAAACAGATAGCTTAACCACTTCTGGATTTTCCCCATTAATGGCCATCGTCTGTGATTCGGCACTGCGTTACTTTAATGGACAATTGCGTGGCCGTGCGGCGCTGTACCCAAATACAATTGATGTCCTTTTTTCCCACAAATAGAGCTTTCTTTTGGTGGTATTTGATCACCTCTGCAATTTTTATTTTTTGCGCTATAAAAAAAAAAGAGCGACAATTCTGAAAAAAACAATATTTTTCACTTTCTGCTATATAACATTCCCAAAAAAAATTAAAAATCAAAATTAATGCACCTTTTTCCTGTTGCCTAGTTTTCTTGGCCCCTTAACAGAATGGACAGACAAATCTTCAGCTGCCAGGTATTGTACTCTGACAGCTGGCAAGTGCCCTAGGACTGTCTGAATATCTGAACAGTGACTGCGGATTGGATGCAGTCATTTTTCATCTGACATTTTTTTTTTTCCACTGTGTTCTTTCAATTTTTATTTTATTTATTTTTACAATTAATGGGGGTGATCTGTAATTTTTAGTGGCATTGCGGAGGACAGATCGGACCCCTAACTGACATTTTTGACACTTTTGGGGGACCAGTGACATTACTACAGTAATCAGTGCTATAAATATGCACTATTAGGGCTCTTTCACACGGTCCGCCTCCGTAGGCGGATCCGTGCTGCTCAGCGGGGATCGATCCGCCAATCCCGCTGAGCCGGCGGATGACAGCTCCGTCTCCGCTTGCAGTGCGGAGAGGGAGGTGTCACAGCTCCCACTGCTCTCTATGGGGGATCGGATGAGAGCGGACCGCCTGTCCACTCTCATCCGATCCCTGAACGGATGGAAAAATAGGGTTTCCATCCGTCCAGATTTCATGGACAGGATCGGATACAGATGGCAGCGGGTGTCAGTGGAGGGGTCTCCGCTGACATCCGCTGCCCCATAGAGCTGCATGGAGGATCCGATCAGATCCGCCTAAAAAACTGACAGGCGGATCTGATCGGATCGCCCGTGTGAAAGAGCCCTTACTGTAATAATGACACTGGCAGGGAATGGGTTTACACTGTGGGAGATCAAGGGGTTAAATGTAAGCCTAGGGGAGTGATTCTAACTGTGGGGGGGGCTTGTGAAATGATCAGACCTGTGATCCTACATAGGATCACAGGCACTCTGTGATCATTCCAGAGAGAAGAATGGTCAGCTGTGTTTACAACAGCTGACAGTTCTTCTTTCTCAGCGGGGGACGATCGCAGGTGCTAGGCGGCAATCGGAGCCGCCTGCCCCGTGCATCGGAGTCCCCACTGTGGGGGCGCGCTCGCCCCCTAGCTGCAGGCGTATACCTACGTCCGTTCGCGCAGGAGGACTTCCATACCCTCACAGTATGTCCCACGCCCACTTGTACCATTGTTATTTGAATTTCCGATATTTTTAGTGTATTGCTAACTATACGCTGGTCAAACCGACCTCTTGTAATCACCCTGAGCGCCAGCTAATTTACTGTTTCGTTTGCGCAGGAGGAGTATAACTGCGGCGGGCGGACCTTAAACTGGTTAAAAAAAATTGACAGCAGTTATCCTCTTACTCTATCCAAAATAAATAAAAGTTTTGCCTATAGTTCTACTTTAAACTCTGCCACGGTTTTCTACTGCTTTAAATAATGCTGGGCATTGGTACTAATTTAAGGCTTGCATTTCTAGGCCTCAGCCTGTAGCGGCCAACATGCACAGCTGCGTCCTGCTGCCCTGTTTTCAGCTATAGGCCTGCTGCGTTAGCAGTATTTGTAATAAGTGGAGGGCTGACCTCTTCACTATATTCCTTCCAGGCCAGTCAGCCAGTTAAGTGGTAGAAATAATTATTTTCAAGTGGCACTTGATATCAAGCCAAATAATTCACGACAGCGCTCATGTATGCAAAGTGAGCGAGAAAGAAAATGTCTCCTTTCCAATAACGGAGTTCTTTTTTCACTTTGAAACCATGTTTTGTAGAAATTAGGTGATAGCAGATTGGTTGCTGTGAGCAACATGAAAATTTTCCAGTTGGCATATTTTCTACCCAAGGTTTGTTTCATTGGTATTATTACCCACTTCAGCCCCAGAAGGTTTTACCTTCACAAATTCACCCCCTTCACAAATCGCCTACTATTAGTAGTTGTAAAATGTTCCTGTAAATAGAAAAAAAAGTTAGAATTATGTTTTTACTTTACCCATCCTTCTCCTATGGGTGACGATGACGTAACACTACTTCTAGATAGATCTTGGGAAATACACAGTGGCCAAAATCCCATGAGTAGACCTTCTCTTGCAATGGGTTCTCAGACAGGGTTCCATGGAACCCAAGGGTTCTTCTGGAGGTTTCTAGGAGTTCCTTGACCAACGAGCAATTTCTGCCTCTCAGATGAATTCCACTGACACCATTTATCTTTTTAACTCAGGGGTGGGGAACCTATGGCCGGGGGGCCGTATGCGGCCCTCAAAGTAATTTGGTCCGGCCCACCGTGCAGCTGGGTCTGTGTCTCTCAGCTGATCTGTCAGAATGGAGCCGATGCTTCCTGTAAAGTTTCAACTCCATTGTGACAGTCTGAGTCACAGGCGGAGTGATATCAAATGCTCTCTGCCTGTGACCAATACAGGAAACATCGCCTCTTCCTCCAGCGCGGCACCGCTGCTAGCCAGTATTTCCCGCCAGCAGCACACACAGCAGTACCAGCCAGAGCCAGCAGTACCAGCCAGAGCCAGCAGTACCCACCAGCAGTACCAGCCAGCTGTACCCACCAGCAGTACCAGCCAGCTGTACCCACCAGCAGGACCAGCCAGCTGTACCCACCAGCAGGACCAGCCAGCTGTACCCACCAGCAGGACCAGCCAGCTGTACCCACCAGCAGGACCAGCCAGCTGTACCCACCAGCAGGACCAGCCAGCTGTACCCACCAGCAGGACCAGCCAGCTGTACCCACCAGCAGTTCCTATCAAAACTTACCACCACAAAGAGTCGACTGCACTCCAGACTAACCGACGCAAACCTGGAAAAACCAGTTGCGAGTAGCAACATCATCAATACCAGCTAACATCACTCACCTCACCAAAGAGAAGCAGTTGCAGCCATCACATTAGGGGTGAGTTAATTAAATGTTTGACCAAATATAACAGGCACATTTTTAAGTTGATAATTTTCTACGGCCCACGAATAATTTTATAGATACCCAAATGGCCCTTGGCAGAAAAAAGGTTCCCCACCCCTGTTTTAACTGTTTGTAAGGGGGGTAATTCTTCCCAAAAACCACAAGTATAAGGAGCATTCTTTCCACTGACACTAATGTATCTTGAGTTGTAGATATTATTAGCAGGGGTTCCCTAAGACTAGAAAGTTATTTCCAGGGTTCCTCTGTGTTGAAAAGATTGAAGAAGGCTGGGCTAGAGTGTATTCTCTTCAAATTTTGCCTTCTCTGCATTCCTTGGAAATCTTCTCGGAAAGCCATTGACTTTATGCCCACCAATATGGAAGATGGGTGTAGAGTAAGCATAATTCTTTTTTCCTCAAGTACATTTTACACTTACTCATGGTAGGTGATTTGTGAAGTTGGAGAAAGCCCAGACAGTGCAAGTGGACTTTGAGTTTTACTGCAAGGTCTGCTTAAATTGATATTAAAGGCAATAACTTAAAAAAAGCAAAACAAACCTATCATACTTACCTGCTCTGTGCAGTGGTTTTGCACAGAGCATCTCTGATCCTCCTCTTTTTGGGGGCAGCGCTCTTGGCCCCTCACTCCTGCCAAGTTCTTCAGAGCAAGCAGCTTCCAGTGGGGGCACCCATGCAGGCTCGATCCTGAGCCAATACTCTGCATGTCCATTTACACACACACACACACAGCAGTTACTTGGCCCCTCCCTCCTCATTGGATCAATGGTTGTGTTTGACATTGGCTCCCACTTCTGTCTTAGCCAATGAGGAGGGAAAAAACCAAGAGAGCCAAGGCTCTCATGCACATTGTTGGATCGTGATTGGAGTTTGGGTAAGTATTAGGGGGGGCCGTTGCACAGAGAAGGTTTTTTACCTTCATGCATGAAGGTAAAAAACTTCAGCCTTTTAGAACCCATTTAGGGGTTTTGCATATTGGTTAATCCGGTGTTTCTCAGCTCCGGTCCTCAGGGCACATTAACAGGCCAGATTTTAAGTATAACCTTGGGGAGATGCAGACTAGAATATTGCAATCACTGAGCAGCAAATTATATCACTTGTGATGTATTTCAGTTTTCTTGCAAACCTGGCCGGTTGGTGTGCCTTGAGAAACACTGGGTTAATCCATTCCATGGTGTGGTAGAGTAATGGGCACATTCCTAAACCTCAAATCAATGCCGTAGATTCATGCCAGCAGATTGTGACAGCTAGGGGTTTGAAAGTATAGATTCCCAGCCCTTGGGCACTGGCCAGTCCCCTAGGTGCAATGTTAAAATGACAGGCTCAAATGGCACCTGGGCTAAATTTTGCCCTGTAAACACTGAATGTTGGGTTATGTTGATTGGTGGTGGTGTTGAAGGCCTTAAACTGATGGCAGACCAAGTCCTCATCCAGAATTATTTTGGCTAGTTCCTCCTGAGATTGTGGTACAGATTATTGGACACTGAGCAATTGCTTGCTGGCAAACCTTACTTGAGTTCCAGCACTTGGTGTGATGTAAAGCAAATCATCTGGAAGAACAATCCTTCACCATACTAAACGTTGTGCTTCATATTTTCCTATTGTTAATTTTACTATCGTAGTGTAGATCTTGGCATCATCTGGAACCAGTTTATATACCGAACGAATTCACGTTGTGAGATGTGGGGGCTCTGGACCAAGAAATGATCTTGTAATTAAATAATTCATCCTCCCTGAGAAGCAGAATCTATTTGCGCTGATAATGTGCCGGGCTGTGTCTGCTGGCTTTGGCAGGAATCTTTATGAATGTCCTCTGACGATGTGTAATTACATCTTCTTCTCTTTTATGTTCGGTAAAACACCGTCCCCAAACTAAATTCACACAAAAACAATTCCTTCTTCTTTAGACACTGATTTTCTCCCAGACGAGCGTTGGATCGCCTTATTGATGAACGATTGTGATTTTCGCATGAAGAGTGGTTTGGTATTACAAAGTTGAAGCAAAGCCCTTGAAAAGAAAACTTTCTAACATACCGTAAATAAAATGACGTTATCTTCTACAGTAAATATTAGGGGGAAGAAAAATATAAAAGCTAAAGTCTAAAAAAAAAAAAAAAAAAAATCGGATTAGTAACAGTACTTGCCATAAATGACGATTGTCCTGTGTGCTGAAATCTGCCACCGAATACCTCTGCGTCTATGATTTTCTGGGGTTGCGGAGGTTAAATGCTTCAATACCGGGCACTTTTACCCCCTTCCTGCCCAGTCCAATTTTCAGCTTTCATCGCTGTCACACTTTGAATGACAGTTGTGTGGTCATGCAACACTGTACCTATATGAAATTTTAATCAGTTTTTTTTTTTTTTTTCACACAAATAGAGCTTTCTTTTGGTGGTATTTAATCACAACTGGGGGTTTTTTTTTTGCTAAATAAATTAAAGACCGAAAATGTTGAAAAAAGTGTTTTTCTTCGTTGCTATTATAACATTTTGCAAATAATCTTTCTTCATTAATTTAGGCAAAAATATTTTCTGCTAGATTTTTTTTTGGTGAAACCCAAATCAGTGTTTATTATTTAGTCTATAGGAAAATTATAGTGTGCACAAGCTGTGGTACTGTATATATCTAAAAATGGATCATTCTTGATGTACTAACTGTATATATCAAAAAATGTATCATTCTTGATGTACTAACTGTATATATCAAAAAATGTATCATTCTTGATGTACTAACTGGGCCTATCTCATTTATTGAGGCCTAAAAAAAAAAAAAAAAACAGGACAGTGCAAATTCCCCCAAGTTACCCTTTTTTTGGAAAGTAGAAAGTCCAAGGTATTTAGTAGGAGGCACAGTGAGTTTTTTTTTTTTTTTTTTTTTTTTTTTTTAATTGGAAAATTGATAAATAAAAAAGTACAGTGTTATCGTATAACGGGTGTGGCAGTGATCAGGGACATTGACTGGTGATTGTGACAGTATTTAAAAAAAAAAAAAAAAAAACTGTAACCAGAGAAATACAGTGTTACCACAGTAACACTGTACTACTCTAGGAAATTGATCAGGATTTTTTTTTTTTTTTACACATTCTGAATTCACTGGTATAAGCAACCATTTTTTACTGAATGAAACTGATGCATTCAGTGTGTTTTTGTTGTGATTGGTCACATATAATCACAAGGTACACATGAGCTTGGAATTTGACCTGTATCTACCATGTGATCACTGTGACCAATCACAGCAAACACAGATGTACACAAAGAATGGCTTGCTTTCATGCTATTCATTGTGTACAAGTGTCATGTGATCTACTGTGATTGGTCACAGCGACCCCATAGTACTGGCAGCACGCTGTTACATTGATCCGTTATCAGCGGTGTCTGACTGTTGAATGACCATTGTGCGGTCATGCAACACTGTACCTATATGAAATTTTAATCAGTTTTTTTTTTTCTTCACACAACTAGAGCTTTATTTTGGTGGTATTTAATCACAACTGGGTTTTTTTTTTGCTAAATAAATGAAAAAAGACAGAAAATGTTAAAAGTGTTTTTTCTTTGTTGAAGGCATACTACATGGTGCTTAAGGCAAACTAAACAGATATGATAATATTGACTGAGAGGCCACTTTAGCATGCCTGCGCACGGGGTGTGGTCAAGGAGGTTCTCCTATGACGTTCACCTGGATTATTGAACGTTCCGCTCGGCTGTTATTTTGCTATAGGCTGGGTGGAAACTGGTTCATATCAGCAATTGCACCTTTTTGATGGGCACTTGTCAAGTGCCAACTATGCCTGCCCTTTCCGCCCCGTGCTCCATTCATAGAAGCCGTTCTATCAATTCCCACAATGAAAAGCACTCTATAAAAGGAGAAGGGGTGGATGAATACATGGTCTACCTCCTCTAGTCATGAAATGCTTTTCATTGTGGGAACCAATAGTATGACTTCTTTGAATGGAGCACTGGGGGTAGAAAAGTTGGGCATAGTTGGCTCTTGATAAGTGCCTGTCCTAGGTGCTGCTGCTCATATTACCCCCAGCAAAACTGAGAGGACATCTGGGGTCAGAGCTGTACTCAAGCACACAGGACGTGCTTCAATCCTGGTGTTGTCCATGTTGTCCAATGTTTGAAGCCTCTATCCTTTTTTTATTTTTTAATTCAAGGACTATTATGGCAAGTGGGCAGTAAAGTGCAGGAGTTGGGAATGACGTCTGTATTGTGGTGGCAGATAAAAGGCAGCCAGGCAAGGACTTCATCTTCCTTCCGCACTCTCCTGTCCACCCAACTGAGTTACTGAAATAGCGTAGATCTGCTTTTAAAAAAAAAAAAAATTACCTCAGGGGAACCCTTGAAATTATTTTTAGTTCTCAGTGAACCTCTGCTAAAATTAATTCACTGGGGGTCATAGAGAAAAAATGCATCTTACATTGGTGGCCAGTGAGAAGAATTACATTGGTGGTCAGGGGAAAAATGACCCCCATAAATTGGTGGCCAGGGGAAAGAATGCCCTTTGCATTGGTTGCCAGGGGAAAGCATGCCCCTTGTATTGGTGGCCAGGGGAAAGCTTGCCCCTTTGCATTGGTGGCCAGGGGAAAGCTTGCCCCTTTGCTTTGGTGGCCAGGGGAAAGCTTGCCCCTTTGCATTGGTGGCCAGGGGAAAGCTTGCCCCTTTGCGTTGGTGGCCAGCTGGAAGCACGCTCCTTGTATTGGTGGCCAGGGAAAGCACCTTCCTTGCATTGGTGGCCAGGAGAAAGAATGCCCCTTCCATTAGTGGCAAAGAGAGAGAAAGAATCCCCCTTGCGTTTGTGGCCAGGAGAAAACATGCCCCTTGTTTTGGTGGTGAGGGGGGGGGGGGAACATCCCTTGCCTTGGTGACCAGGGGGAAGCACATCCCTTGCCTTGGTGGCCAGGGGGAAGCACATCCCTTGCCTTGGTGGCCAGGGGGAAGCACGTCCCTTGCCTTGGTGGCCAGGGGGAAGCACGTCCCTTGCCTTGGTGGCCAGGGGGAAGCACGTCCCTTGCCTTGGTGGCCAGGGGGAAGCACGTCCCTTGCCTTGGTGGCCAGGGGGAAGCCCGTCCCTTGCCTTGGTGGCCAGGGGGAAGCCCGTCCCTTGCCTTGGTGGCCAGGGGGAAGCACGTCCCTTGCCTTGGTGGCCAGGGGGAAGCACGTCCCTTGCCTTGGTGGCCAGGGGGAAGCACGTCCCTTGCCTTGGTGGCCAGGGGGAAGCACGCCCCTTGCCTTGGTGGCCAGGGGAAAGCACGCTCCTTGCATTGTTGGCCGGGGAAAGCACGTCCCTTGCATTGGTGGCCGGGGGAAAGCACGCCCCTTGCATTGGTGGCCGGGGAAAGCACGCCCCTTGCATTGGTGGCCAGGGAAAGCACGCCCCTTGCATTGTTGGCCGGGGAAAGCACGCCCCTTGCATTGTTGGCCGGGGAAAGCACGCTCCATGCATTGGTGGCCAGGGGAAAGCACGCCCCATGCATTGGTGGCCAGGGGAAAGCACGCCCCATGCATTGGTGGCCAGGGGAAAGCACGCCCCATGCATTGGTGGCCAGGGGAAAGCACGCCCCATGCATTGGTGGCCAGGGGAAAGCACGCCCCATGCATTGGTGGCCAGGGGAAAGCACGCCCCATGCATTGGTGGCCAGGGGAAAGCACGCCCCTTGTAAAGGTCGGCCAGGGGAAAGCACGCCCCTTGTAAAGGTCGGCCAGGGGAAAGCACGCCCCTTGTAAAGGTCGGCCAGGGGAAAGCACGCCCCTTCTAAAGGTCGGCCAGGGGAAAGCACGCCCCTTCTAAAGGTCGGCCAGGGGAAAGCATGCCCCTTGCATCAGTGGCTTTTACAGAAAGCTAAGAAGATTATTGGTGCCATGCGTCTGGCTCTGCCCAGGTATAGTTGGACCCTGAACTTGCTAGGCACCATCAGAAAGAGGTAAATCATCCACAGCTTAAGGAACATCTGGCAGCCTCTGGTTAAGGATGACTGGGTAGAAGATAGAATTTAGCCTACAGTTCTCTTACCATTATACATAATTGTGTTTTTTTTTCCCAAGCAAAAATTACTTGCCTTTATTTTTAAACTATAAACTGATGTTATTCCCATTTGCTAGAATGGTGTGTTGCGATAATAGTATGCAAATTTTCACCCATTTAACAAATCAGCATGGAAAATAGTATCATATTTAAAAGTGGAACTAAAGAAAAAAAATGCAAATCATTGAAATTGTTTTACAAGTGGCACCTATTCATTCATGTGCAAACGAGAAATCGCTATTCTAGACTGATTGAAATCTGTTGTATAAAATCATAGGAGCGCTCTCCAATCTGTTTGTGTTCTTCCTGATGTAGTGAGCTTGGCTAATAATCCTATATTGCCATGATATGTTTGTTATACTGCAATTTCCCGTTCTGCTGCTAAGTTTCTGGAATTTTTTAAAATCGCTCTTTTTTTGTAATATTCTAAGTGAGCTGAGATTGCAGTTTGTCCATACGTATACTGTATAAATATGCTACTATTTCTGGTCAAGCTGACTTCATTTTGCTGAACTTTGTTAAATAGCAGCTGGAGGGAAGTCCTACTCTTATGGCAGGAAGGTAACCTTCTGCATTTCTGTCTTTTTATATTCTATATTGGAGAACTAATCACAACTGGGTGTATACAAGAAGCTGCATATTTAGGTATTATATGCAGTATGTGATAACATTATAAACTCAAAGGGGGTCTAGGAGTTAAACATTTTGCTATGGGGATGTCTTAACCAGTCACATGGGCACCATGAATTGCTTGTAATATGACTGTCCTATGATCATCAGCCCCATCTAGTGGCCATAATGTAGAATTTTTCCAGAAATACCTCAATCAAAATAATACTGCATAATGGCCATTAGATGGAGCTGGCAATCATAGGAGCTAATCGTATTACAAACAAGGCAAGCATTTGTGGTGCCCTTGTGAATGCTTAAGACCTCCACACAGTGAATGTTTTCTACTTATATCATTTAGACCAGGGGTCTTCAAATTATGGCCCTCCAGTTGTTCAGGAACTACTTCAGGAACTACAGCTCCCATCATGCCTTGTCATGTCTGGGCATGTCAGAGTTTTACAATGCCTCATGGGAAGTGTAGTTCCACAACAGCTGGAGGGTTTTAGTTTGTGGATCCCTGATTTAGACGTTGGAAGACTAATGTTGGAGAATTGACAGGGTAGGTTTAACCACTTCCCGCCCGCCCTATAGGCAAAGGACGGCGGGAAGGTGGTTACATTATCCTGACCGGACGTCATATGACGATGGCAGGATAATGCGCTCTGCGCCCCCCCCTCACTCTGACACACCGCATCTCTGATCTCGGTAAAGAGCCTACTTACGTGTCCAATCACAGCTGGTGACATAGTAAATAGGAAGTGCCGTTGATCGGCTTTCCTCAGTTCGTGCCTGACAGGCACGAGTAGAGGAGAGCCGATCTGCGGCTCTCCTGACGGGGGGGGGGGGGGTGGGTCTGCGCTGGTAACCAGAGCATTGATTACCAGTGCAGACCCTTGGAGAGGGTGCCACTAGAACCACCATGGATGCCCACTCATAACCCCAGGGATGCCCACCCATGACCCTAGGGATGCCCACCATGGCCACCAGGGATGGCAATCAGAGCTCAGGGAGCCCACCAGTGCCCTCCCTATCAGTGCTGCCCACCAGTGCCCATCATTGCCATTTATCAGTGCCGCCCACCAGTGCCCATGATTGCCCACTAGTGCTGCCTATCAATGCCACCTATCAGTGCTCAGCAGTGCCGCCTATCAGTGCCCACCAATGCTGCATATCAGTGCTACCTACCAGTGCCACATATTAGTGCCCATCAGTGCTGCCTATCAGTGCCGCATATTAGTGCCACCCCATCAGTGCCTCCTCATCAGTGCCTGTCAGTGCGGCCTCTTCAGTGCAGGAAAAAACGTATCTAATTACAAAATTTTATAATATAAACAACTATTTTTTTTTTTCTTTCAAACTTTTCGGTCTTTTTTTATTTGTTAAGCAAAAAAGAAAAAAACCTTACGGTGATCAAATACCACCAAAAGAAAGCTCTATTTTTGGGGAAACCATTACATATATTTGGTTTAGGTACAGTGCTGCATGACCGCGCAATTGTCATTCAAAATGCAACAGCACTAAAAGCTATAAATTGGCCTGGGCAGGAAGGGGGTGAAAGTGCCCGATATTGAAGTGGTTAAAGCACAACTTCAGGAGCATTAAAGAATCCACATAATGCGCATTATATCTAGGGGAGAGTTAAAAAGGCTCCATCACTTGGCTTACACCCCGATCATGTACCACCACCGCTCACCTCTTCTGGTCTGTGGACTGGGCCTTTGCATCATCGCATACAATACAGGGGCATCAACTGTGTATTGTATGCAGAGGGGGTCGGAGTGTAACTGAAGCGGTTGCAGCTTACAGAGCAGGCTGCAGGGACGGGTCGCATCGCTGGGGCGAGTAGAAAGTGAAGTACATCTCAAATCTCTAGGCTAAAGAAGCGTTTAACCCTTACAGTCCCACTGTAATCCTGGATTTTTTTCCTTTTCCTAGTGTTGGGGTTTAGGGGTCTATTCGCAGCAGACGCGTTGATATATTTTTGTTCAATCCATGCCAATGCAAGGACCTGTTAAAGAAAAAATAAATGTGAATGGGAACAGTTTACATTGGTTCTTTGCACTGATTTGCAGTGGGGAAAAAAGTAGAGCAAGCTCTACTTTTTTTTTTTCAGCGCAACATTGCTCATGGTAATGTGTGTCAGCACAACACAGCGCAACGCGCAGGTGGAAAAATATTGGCCGAACACTGACTATATCCTGTCAGATGCAGTTCTGTTCGGATTTACAGACAGCCACTGGTGTTGGCTGTAAAAGCACAAAAGCCGATGGGGGAGATTCCTCCATCCACGCTGGGCTGAACAAAAGTTTATACATACAAGGCAGGCCATAGACGGTGCAAAATTCTTTGGTTGCAGGAAAACAAAAATCGCACGATTCACCCATCAACACGGACTGTGCTGACAGGGGAATCCCTCCCGCTGAAGCCCTTCCATCGGGAGAAGACAGTGATTATTGCTAGCAGCTATAACAGCCGCTAACGATAATTGCAAGTGAATTTGGCAGGCTGGTTGTACCCAAATTGATCAAACAACTTTGTACATTCAGCCTGCCCAGACATGTTTTGAATCTAGACCAGTTCCTGCTCAACCGCCCAAGATTTGAACAGTCTATGGCCAGCTGAAGGCTACATTCAGAAGACCATACAGCTCCTATCCAATAATGGGGCATAGCCAATGTTAAAAGCAAGTGAAATTTTCAAACAACATTCTTTCATTCAGCGAATGTACGAAGATTTTTCGTTCAATATTCTGGACCAAAAATCGATACGTGTATGGGCAGCATGAGGCTCGGTTCACACCTACGCAGTTTGCTTTCCATGCTTTTTGCGCATGTGATTTTCTGTGATTTGCGTTTTGCATTTTGTATGCTTTTTTTTTTTGGCCAATTTGTTAGGCAGATTTAAAAAACACAACGACCAACAAACATGTTATACTTACCTGGTCTGTGTAATGGTTTTGCACAGAGCAGTCCTGATTCTCCTCTTCAGGGGTCCCCCTGACGCTTCTGGCTCCTCCTGCCTTCAGAGTGCCCCAATAGCAAGCTGCAAATATAGTATAGCGTGCCCCTATAGCAAGGTAAACTTCTGCCTTTAGAACCACTCACGTCGTGCCCAGGACTACATGTCCCATGAGGCATTGCACCTCACACATTCATATTCCCAAGTTCAAAGGCACTTAACTGACATCTACGGACTGTGTACTGAGCTGTATGTGTGCTGCACTGTGTCTTCTGAAAGTATGGACGGTGTACTGAGCTGTATGTGTGCTGCACTGTGTCTTCTGAAAGTATGGACGGTGTACTGAGCTGTATGTGTGCTGCACTGTGTCTTCTGAAAGTATGGACGGTGTACTGAGCTGTATGTGTGCTGCACTGTGTCTTCTGAAAGTATGGACGGTGTACTGAGCTGTATGTGTGCTGCACTGTGTCTTCTGAAAGTATGGACGGTGTACTGAGCTGTATGTGTGCTGCACTGTGTCTTCTGAAAGTATGGACGGTGTACTGAGCTGTATGTGTGCTGCACTGTGTATACTGACATGCATGGCCGATGTACTGAGCTGTATGTGTGCTGCACTGTGTCTTCTGAAAGTATGGACGGTGTACTGAGCTGTATGTGTGCTGCACTGTGTATACTGAAAGTATGGACGGTGTACTGAGCTGTATGTGTGCTGCACTGTGTATACTGACATGTATGGACAGTGTACTGAGCTGTATGTGTGCTGCACTGTGTATACTGACATGTATGGACGGTGTACTGAGCTGTATGTGTGCTGCACTGTGTATACTGACATGCATGGCCGGTGTACTGAGCTGTAGGTGTGCTGCACTGTGTATACTGACATGCATGGCCGGTGTACTGAGCTGTATGTGTGCTGCACTGTGTTTCCTGATAGGTAAACAAATAATTCATTCTGTATACAGGCCAACTAATCAGCTGACCAACTGATCGATTATGAAAATATTTGACAACTATTTTCATAATCGATTAGTTGTCGATTAATCGATTATTTGTTTCGGCCCTAATTGCTTTACTGCAGTATAAAGGCGGAACGGCGTCCCCTGCACTGAATCGTCTCTCAGCCCAACTAGCTGGCTGAACTAAGCTATTTTTAATGTGAGTGATCTATATATTTTTAATAAATGTTATGAAACTTCCTACACCATGAGAAGTTCTTTTATCCCTTTTATCTACTTGCATGAATATTGATTTGTTGATTGCTGACTTTTGATCTGTGGACCTGTTGAGGGGGACCCCAAGGATAAAGGATTATTACTGATTGGGTGCCTGATTTGACTACCTGTAATGGGGGTCAAATATATCTGGTAAGCAGTGTGTGCTTAAAGCGGAGTTCCGGCCTCGGAAAAGTTTATTCAATAAAAATCCCCCCGGGACAGTCAGGGCTCGTACATTCCATAATGGATAGCCTCAGAACTGTCCCAGGTCGCACTTACCTTTTAGAAGAAATACTTACCTTGAAAATTTCTTGTCCAGCGCTGCCATCTCAGGTGTGGGCAGCTGAAGCCAGGGTGTCCTCTTCGGTCCCAGAATGCCCTGCACCGGCCCCGCTCGTCAGTTCCGGTGCAGGCATGTCATCCCTGCACAACTTCTGGGCATGCCCAGAAGCTGTTTAGCAGGGAATGACGCGCCTGCACCGGAACTGACGAGCGGGGCCGGTGCAGGCGCATTGATTCCTGGGAGCGATGACGCTTAGCTCCCAGGAGTCAATGCAAGCAGGAAGTGGAAGAAAGGTAAGTATATTTTCTTCAACATCAAGGTAAGTAATTGGAAAAAAAAATCGGGAGTATCCATTTCTTTTTTAGGTGACACAGAGCAAGCGGATGGCCCAAAGTGGTTTTTGAGGCCGGAACTCCGCTTTAAGGATTTCGGTGGAGGACATTCCTATTTCACTAAACACGGGTGATCCACTACTATTTGAAGGAAAAAGGAAAAGCTGTTGTATCACTTTGGGCTTTATATATCACTTTGGGCTTTATATATCACTTTGGGCTTTATATATCACTTTGGGCTTTATATATCACTTTGGGCTTTATATATCACTTTGGACTTTATATATCACTTTGGGCTTTATATATCACTTTGGGCTTTATATATCACTTTGGGCTTTATATATCACTTTGGGCTTTATATATCACTTTGGGCTTTATATATCACTTTGGGCTTTATATATTACTTTGGGCTTTATATATCACTTTGGGCTTTATATATCACTTTGGGCTTTATATATCACTTTGGGCTTTATATATCACTTTGGACTTTATATATCACTTTGGGCTTTATATATCACTTTGGGCTTTATATATCACTTTGGGCTTTATATATCACTTTGGGCTTTATATATCACTTTGGGCTTTATATATCACTTTGGGCTTTATATATCACTTTGGGCTTTATATATCACTTTGGGCTTTATATATCACTTTGGGCTTTATATATCACTTTGGGCTTTATATATCACTTTGGGCTTTATATATCACTTTGGGCTTTATATATCACTTTGGGCTTTATATATCACTTTGGGCTTTATATATCACTTTGGGCTTTATATATCACTTTGGGCTTTATATATCACTTTGGGCTTTAGCACTTTGGGCTTTATATATCACTTTAGACTTTAGCACTTTGGACTTGATTTCACAATCTTATATACTTTTTTTCACAATTGTCACAACGTCACGCCTACTATATTTTAGATTTTTTGTTGTTTTTGGTATTTATAGGAGGAGCCGTTATTAATTTACATTTACACATCAATTGTTATGCACTTTGAGCGCGGTCCTTTTACCTCCTTTTTACTGCAGTATAACCTGCGGGAAGGCCTTTTTATTTTCTTTGCTAGGCTGTCTACCAGGAGTGTATGGATCACATTATTAGCTGTGCAGAGTTGCAGAACCTCAGGCGGGTGAGACGGTCGACATCTAAGGATATTAACTGTATTTTAATGTATTTGTCTGGAGTTCAGCTTTAATGGGTCTTGCTTTGGGAAGCGTATTTTATGTGGATGTTATGTGTAGCATTGGATGGGGTTTGTATAGAGCAGACACTAGTCAGGAAAGCCCAGTGGAGATTCATCCTTCCTTCCTTCTGTCCCCCCAGGCTGCGGGAACATTGAGATGCTGCATCCCCCCCTCCTGTGCTGCAAGTGGTGGCGTTATGAATATTTATGGCTGTTATCACGCTGCAGGAGTGGGAGTTGCTTGCCTGTCCTTACGCCCACACCTCATCTCTGGGCACAGAACTCTGTAGCACTTATGTATGAAGACATCTTCACATTGCACCTTTCTATCACATATGTCCCTCGCTTCTCTGTACACGCTATTCCATTCATCTGACGAGGCTCCGTGGTGGGTCACCAGCCCGGTTCATGCTGTAGGAATGTAAATCATGTCCTGCTTCAAAATGAGCCTGACAGGGATCAATACAAAATGTTAAGTGTGGATGAGACAGAAAAGCTGAAGTGCAGTGTATTTGTACTCCATATAAATGCTTTCCCTGCGTAAGTCTACACTCCCCTATAAAAATGTCAGGTTTTTGTGATGTAAAGAAATCAGACCAAGATAAATCACTTCTGAATTTTTTTCACCTTTTAATTAGTGATATCGTTTTTTTACCGTCAATACCGATACCGATTTTTTGCTCATTGGGTATCGGTATCATATATTTTATTTTTTTTTAAATGTCTACAGGTACTGTGGTGGAGGGATCTGGGGGTCTAAAAGACCCCAAACCCCTCCTCTGCACTTAAAAGCATTCAGAACGCCAAGTTTGGCTGTTTTGAATGCTGTAAGCTTTTTAATTTTGCGCCGCCGGTACCCGGAAGTGATGCCATGCCATGACATCACTTCCAGGTACTCGGCGGCGCCAAATTTATAGAAATGGAGAGCCGGTCAGACAGCGGCGGTAAAGGTAAGATTCCCGGGTCGGCAGTGGGACTAGAGACCCGGGCGAGCCGCGGAAGGTGGCGGGGGGGGGGGGGGGAGTCCCCTCCCGCTCCTTGGAATAACAGCCAAGCGGCTTCTCAGCCACATTAGTTGTCATTACAAGACAGCTGACCATCGGCTATGGGCGCCGGTACCGGGGTGATACCTCTAGCTGCAGGTATCACCCCGGTACAAGCACTTTACGAAATATCGGCAATATCGGTAAATCAAAAGGCTGATTCCGAAATATCGGGGAAATTACATATCGGCCCTCGATACATTGGTTTTGCCGATAATCGGTCGATCTCTACTTTTAATGTGACCTACAATCTACACCAGCCTTTCTCAACCTTTTCAACAGAGGAACCCTGGAAATATATTTCTGGTCTTGGGGAACACCTGCTAAAAATTAAAAATGTACAACTCATGACACATATTAGGCCCTTTCACACAGGCGGACCATTCAGATCCGCCTGTCCGTTTTTCAGGTGGATCTGAACGGATGCCCCATGCATCTCTATGGGGCATCGGATGTCAGTGGAGACATGTCTGCTGACATCCAATCCGTCAAACCGGATGGATGGAAACCCTATTTTCCATCCTTCCAGTGGATCGGATCAGATGAGAAAGGACAGACGGTCCGTTCCCATCCGATTCCCCTATAGAGGACAGCAGGGATCTGACCGCTCCGTCTCCGCACACAGCTTGGAGACAGAGCAGCCATCTGCCTGCTCAGCGGGGGGGATCGGCGGATCGATCCTCTGTTGAGAGAAATTGAGTCCGCCGACGGACACTGTGTGAAAGGGGTTAAGAAGGCTTCGATTTTTTTTTTTTGGTCAGAAAAGGCTCCCATCTTGCCATCCTACCCACAACCTAGACCTATGAAGGGAGATTGTTGTCACATGTAGTACAACAGCAGTACTTTTTCTGCAGCTCCTTGAAAGTGAATGTAAAGCCTTAAAGTAATTGTATTCTATGTATTAACCACTTGCCGACCAATCGCCGTAGTTTTACTGTGGCAGGTTGGCTCTGTTACGCGAAACGACGTACATGTCGCTTTGTGTAGCAGTTAGTGTTGGCGTGCGCTGCCGGAGGCTAGAGGGGGAGCCAATCAGCGGGTCCAGCGGCCGCAATGTCTGCCGGGCACCCGCAATCGCTCCCCACAGAGACAGAACAACGGTCTGCCGATGTAAACACGGCAGACCGCTGTTCTTTTTGTGATGAACACAGGTCTCTGTGTTCATCCAGTGAGCCCACCCCCCACACAGAAGGCACCCCCTAGTCACTCATTTAACCCTTTGATCGCCCCCTGTGTTAACCCCTTCCCTGCCAGTGTCAGTACAGTAACAGTGCATATTTTTAGCGGTCACTGGTTCCCCAAAAGTGTAAAAAAAAGTCAGTTAGGGGTCCGATCTGACTGTCATTTTTTTTTTGTTTTTTTCCCCCAGTATTGGCGCTCTTCTTCTTTTTTTTTTGTTTATAGCGCAAAAAATAAAAATTGCACAGGTGATCAAATACTACCAAAGGAAAGCTCTATTTGTGGGGAAATAACGGCATCAAAAGGAAATCAAAACCACTGCAGGTTCCCGCATCACAATCAACTTGCAGGCAGTTCACACTACCGTATGCGAATCGCTGGGGGTGTCACTACAAAGTTAACCACTTGCCGACTGCTCACTAGAGCACTACTGTGGCAAAGTGGCTCGATAACGTCTGACGATGTAGTACTACGTCGGCAGACATTCCTCTTTCTCTCCGGCACGCGCGCGCCACCGGAGGCTCGCTCCCGCTGTATTCAGTCACAGCGGGAGTCGGGCCAGGGGAGGAGCGGCGGCGATCGCCGCTGCTCTTCCCCGATCGTTGGGGAATCAAGTCTGGAGATCCGCCCGCTTGTGTAAACAGAGCTGGCGGATCTCCTAAGTGACAGGCAGGGTCAGATTGCAGGGTTCAGCATAGCTGAACCTGTGATCTGTCCCTGGGTCACTCAGTCACCTCCCCCCATACACGTCAGTAAGCACCAGGCATACATTAACCCCTCCCTCTCCAATAAAATTAACTCCTTCACTGCCAGTGTCATTTTTACAGTAACAGTGCATATATATAGCACTGATTACTGCAGTAATGTCACTGGTAACCCCAAAAGTGTCAAAAATGTCAGTCAAGGGTCCGATCTGTCCACCGCAATGTCGCAGTCCCGCAAAAAAAATCGCAGATCGCCGCCATTACGCGTTAAAAAAAAAAAAACACCAAAAATGACAAATTTTTCCCTTAGTTAGTAAACGCAATAACTTTTGTGCAAACCAATCAAAATACGCTTATTGTGATTTTTTTTTTTACCAAACATAGGTAGCAGAAAACAAATTGGCCAAAAATTTTAAAAAAATTAGATTTTTACATTTTTTTGGGGGGGAATTTTGTGAAAAATATTGTTTTTTCAAAATTTACGCTTTTTTTTGTTTATAGCGCAAAAAGTAAAAACCGCACAGGTGATCAAATACCACCAAAAGAAAGCTCTGTTTGTGGGAAAAAAAAGGACGTCAAATTAGTTTAGGTACAGCGTCGCACGACCGCGCAATTGTCCGTTAAAGTCACGCAGTGCCGAATCGCAAAATAGGCCCTGGTCAGGAAGGGGGTAAAATCTTCCGGGGCTTAAGTGGTTAACGACACCTCCAGATCAGTTTGCATATCGCAGTGCGAACTGTCAGTTTGGACAGGAATCGGATCGCATAAGTGTGAACACCCATGCGGACCAAAAAAAGGGTCCTGTGCGAGTTTGGTCCAAATGCGATGTAAATTCAGCCATACAATCTTTATGGCTGAATTTGCATTGCATGTTACTTGCAGAGCAGTGTGCTCAGAATCACATGCGATGTCTGTCATCGCATATATGGGAATCGGCTCTTAGGCCCTTGACAGCCTCCTGGACCAGTTTTCTTCTTGTTTTTGGTAATGGTTCTTGGTAATGTCAGTCTTGTGCATTATTTTCTCGTCTCCTGACTGTCATCACTGTGTTATATCTCATGCCTTACATTTTTTGTACCCTTCTGACTGATGCCTTCCAATAATGAGATCCTTCTGATACTTTGCAAGCTCTTTGCTGACAATGCCTTTTGCTGTAAGAGGCAACTGAGTAAATGTCAGAAAAATCCCACTAGAACAGCTGAGCCCAAATACGCCGAGATTTACTTGTTTAGCTGGCTGAAGCCACTGGCTTGACGTTGCTTTGTTTTCATATCTAAAGACCAAGACCAAAAATATAATATATTTCAGCTCAGCAGTCTTTAGATGTGATGACTGCCTTCATTTTCTTTGTTAGTTTTTTATTTTTACCTGTTATCTTGGCAGTAACACAAGAATGAATGTCCTAGGCCAGTGATGGTGAACCTCGGCACTAGTGATCGACCAATATCGGTTTTTCGTTGCCGATACCAATATTTTGGCCAGTGCATATCAGTATGGGCCAATATTTTTGTACATTAAAAAAAAAAAAATTTTTTTTATTTTTTGACAGGTACATTTGTGAAGGGATCTGGGGGTCTAAAAGACTCCAAACCCCTCCTCTGCATTTAAAGCATTCAAAACGCCAAGTTTGACTGTTTTGAATGCTGTTATTTTTTTTAATCTGGCGCCAGACAGTACCCGGAAGTCACTCATGAAATCACTTCCGTTTTTTTTACATGGAGACCCGATCAGAGCCTAATGCGGCTTTGATCGGGTCTTTGGCGGCCGTGCAGGGTGGTTGGCCGGGTCTCCCGGTGGGACGGGAGACCCGGTGAGCCGTGAAAGGCGGCAGGAGGGTGGGCGCTCCTTGTAATGACAGCCGAGCGGATTCTCAGCCGCATCGATTGTCATTACAAGAAAGCTGACCATCGGCTATGGACGATGGTACCGGGGTGATGCCTCTAGCTGCAGGCATCACTCTGGTATAAGCACTTTCCCGCAATATTGGTAACCTCAGGGGCCGATTCCGATATATCGGGGGAAAGTGCATATCGGGCCTCGATATATCAGCTTTGCCGATAATCGGTCGATCCCTACTTGGCACCCCAGATGTTTTGGGACTACAATTCCCATGATGCTTATGCATTCTACAATGCAGTTCATGGGAAATGTTCCAATACATCTGGGGTGCCAAGGTTTGCCATCACTGCCCTAGGCTGACAAGGCTCACTTGCCATACTGCATCTTGGAGGTGCATCATTGTTTTCCTAACGCTCTTCCTGTTTTGGGGTGACAGTGTCGTCGCCCCCCCATCCCCAAGGAGGTGTTCTGTAGTCTTGACACACTTCCAGAGGTGAGCTGGGCAGGGCTGATAACACTGCTTGGGTTTTTAGTGCAGCGCAGACAAGACAGCACATGAAGTTAGGCGCCCACTGGATTTCTGGCAGCATAAATGGGTATTTTTTTTACTCTTCTCTAAAAGATATAACATTTTTTTCATATGATATTTTTAACAGACTAAAGAGTTTATCTTCAGGGTTTCCATACAAAGTGACTTGAGTATATTGTTTGCAGAGGTGCAGCTCTGTGCTATTGAAATGGTTAATAATTCTATTTCTGTAATAATTTGGCACAAGTCTCCTATTGCTCAGAGTTAGACATTGCCTGCCAAAACTAGTAGTCATAGTGTGTTAAAGTGTTCAAGTTATTCTTTATAGTTAACAGTAGAGTTACACGGATACCGGGTGCCGATACTTTGCAGTGCGATTTGCGTCAATACAAAAAAAGAAAATTGGTGCAAAGAATCATTTGCGATTTGAACAGGAATGCAGCTCGATTCCTGTCGATCTCATGCATTTTCCCCCACTGCTCGTGTGTGTATAGAAAGGGAAAAGTGTCATCTAGTGGGCAGTTTAAAAAAAGTTAGAACTCACAGTACATATCTGACAACATGCAAAATTATCTACATAGGTGTCCTGGTCCGCCGATGATAGCAATTCAGGGCTGCTGGAGGTGCTCACAGGGCTGGCGAAGTTACGGGACCCTGTGGGTATTGGGAGGAAGTGATGTCAGCTTGGGGGGTGACCGCCTCTTCATCTTCTCCAGCCCTGTGAGCACCTCCAGCGGTTTTGATTTGCTATCATCGATGGCCCGGGACACCTATGTAGCTTTGATGGTTGCAGTGCACAGTCCTGTCTATAGCAGTCTATGTGCAGCTTCACTGATGCTTTGCCAAGAGGGACAGTAGCCTAAAAATTGGGAATATCTTTCAATACTCCAACTTTGAGCCCAACGTCGGACAAAACCCGAAATACAAATAGTGCTTTGTGCATCAGTTCTCTGACTCCTCAGACTTCCTTCCACACTTCTTCCTATGCCATCCTGAAGTGTAATGGATTAAAGCATGGGTTTCTAACCTTTTGGCTTCTCTGGGCCACATTGATTGTAGAGAAATTTTCTTGGGCCACATATAAAATATATACTATAGTTAAGATATGTAAGCAATAAAACGCCGCCGTGCCCTTCCCATGCCACCGCACGGGAAGGATGATCTAGCAAATGATCAAATGAAATGGAATCAGTATACGGAGGTTTACTTCTTCTGAGAGATATTAAAGGAACACTCAAACCACCATGACCCAATCAGTGATTTGAAGTGGTAATGGTGGGAGGAGTCGGAAACACTGCACATGCTGGGATATATACAGTTATGTGCTGGGGGATAGTTGCACCTCTAGCATATATGACTTAGGCAGCCAGAAAATGTCATGTCCTTATCCATACATGTATGAACAAGGACATGACATATTATGACAAAACACAACTGGTTATTAAAAAACATATTGCAACAATTTACACACGCTAATGCACATACCGTTTCTACTTATTTTGCAGACTGCTGGCAGGTACTGCTGGCGGGTACTGCTGGAGGAAGCAGCGCTGCAGTAGAGCGCAGAGCCGCTGCTTCCTGTATGGCTCCTGTCACAGGCGGAGGAGGGGTGCATTTCATATCACTCCGCCTGAGACAGAGCGGAACTATACAGGAAGGCACGACTCTGTCACTGACTGCAGACATCCTAATCCCGTGGCAGCCAGGAGATTGCATGGCACTTGCAGCCTAGTGCGTGCCCATCCAATGCAGCCTAAACAGTGCCCATCCAATGCAGCTTCACCAGTGTGTGCCCATCCAATGCAGCCTAATCAGTACCCATCTAATGCAGCCTCACTAGTGCATGCCCATCCAATGCAGCCTAATCTGTACCCATCTAATGCAGCCTCACTAGTGCATGCCCATCCAATGCAGCCTAATCTGTACCCATCTAATGCAGCCTCACTAGTGCATGCACATCCAATGCAGCCTAATCCGTACCCATCTAATGCAGCCTCACTAGTGCATGCACATCCAATGCAGTCTAATCCGTACCCATCTAATGCAGCCTCACTAGTGCATGCCCATCCAATGCAGCCTAATCAGTACCCATCTAATGCAGCCTCACTAGTGCATGCCCATCCAATGCAGCCTAATCCGTACCCATCTAATGCAGCCTCACTAGTGCATGCCCATCCAATGCAGCCTAATCAGTACCCATCTAATGCAGCCTCACTAGTGCATGCACATCCAATGCAGCCTAATCCGTACCCATCTAATGCAGCCTCACTAGTGCATGCACATCCAATGCAGCCTAATCCGTACCCATCTAATGCATCCTCACTAGTGCATGCCCATCCAATGCAGCCTAATCAGTACCCATCTAATGCAGCCTCACTAGTGCATGCACATCCAATGCAGCCTAATCAGTACCCATCTAATGCAGCCTCACTAGTGCATGCCCATCCAATGCAGCCTAATCCGTACCCATCTAATGCAGCCTCACTAGTGCATGCACATCCAATGCAGCCTAATCAGTACCCATCTAATGCAGCCTCACTAGTGCATGCACATCCAATGCAGCCTAATCCGTACCCATCTAATGCAGCCTCACTAGTGCATGCACATCCAATGCAGCCTAATCCGTACCCATCTAATGCAGCCTCACTAGTGCATGCCCATCCAATGCAGCCTAATCAGTACCCATCTAATGCAGCCTCACTAGTGCATGCCCATCCAATGCAGCCTAATCCGTACCCATCTAATGCAGCCTCACTAGTGCATGCCCATCCAATGCAGCCTAATCTGTACCCATCTAATGCAGCCTCACTAGTGCGTGCCCATCCAATGCAGCCTAATCTGTACCCATCTAATGCAGCCTCACTAGTGCGTGCCCATCCAATGCAGCCTAATCTGTACCCATCTAATGCAGCCTCACTAGTGCATGCCCATCCAATGCAGCCTAATCAGTACCCATCTAATGCAGCCTCACTAGTGCATGCACATCCAATGCAGCCTAATCCGTACCCATCTAATGCAGCCTCACTAGTGCATGCCCATCCAATGCAGTCTGCACTGAAGAGAACCGCTGGATTACACAGAGCGGGGATCTCCCGTTTACCCGGTGACTGCTGTTAAACGAAGTCCTGCCTCCTGGACCGGCTCTCCTATGATAGACGTCACCAATGTGCTGTCTATCATAGGAGCAGGAGATCCCCGCTCTGTTTGTAATCCGGCGATGCTCGCCCCTCCCCTCCCCTCTGAGGCAGCCTCTGCCTACAGTTAGTTGGAAGCAGATGTGGCCGTGCCCCCGACTCGACTTCCTTCCTCCCCAGCAAAATAAAAGATTGTCAGGGGGCAGTGGGCTGCATTGCCTGTGGTTCTGGGCCGCAGGTTGGACATGCCTGGATTTAAGTCACAGTTTCCTCTATAAGCCAAGCTAATATTCTGTCCCATAAACAGACATTTTTTCTGCTGGTTATCTCCTTAACCACTTCCCGCCTGCCCTATAGGCAAATGACAGTGGGAATGTGGTTGCATAATCCTGACCAGACGTCATATGACGGCAGGAGGATAATGCACTCTGCTCACCCCCTGGCAATGGGTGATGTGGCGTGTCACTCTGACGTAGGCTCTTTACCATGTGACCAGCTGTGTCCAATCACAGCTGGTCACATAGTACACAAGAAGAGCCGTTGATCGGCTTTCCTCAGTTTGTGCCTGACAGGCATGAGTAGAGGAGAGCCGATCTGTGGGGCGGGGGGTCTGCACTAGTAATCAGAGCATGACCCCAGGAATGCCCACCCAGGACCCTAGGAAAGCCCGCTATGGCCACCAGGATGACAATCAGGGCTCAGTGCTGCCCGTCAGTGCCCTCCCTATCAGTGCTGCCCACCAGTGCCCATCAATGCCGCCTATCAGTGCTGCCCACCAGTGCCCTTTATTGCCCATCAGTGCCGCCTATCAGTGCCCATCAATGCCGCCTATCAGTGCCCAGCAGTGCCGCCTATCGGTGCCCACCAATGCTGCATATCAGTGCTACCTATCAGTGCCGCATATTAGTGCCACCCCATCAGTGCCACCTCATCAGTGCCTGTCAGTGCAGGGAAAAAAACTTATCTATTTACAAAATTGTATAAAATAT